>NW_027498650.1:0-136910 GCF_021521415.1 Bidens hawaiensis
GCCACGGAAAAACTGCCATGGCCAAAAGCCCCAGCGATCCGACAGAAACCCAATGCGGATCAGAGCAAGTCTTGTGACTTCCATGGGACAAAGGGCCATAGCACTGAGGAGTGCACATCCTTGAGGGACATCGTCGAGACATTCGTCAAGGATGGGAGGCTCGCACACCTCGTGGCATCTATCAAGAAGGGAGGAAGGAACGACAACAGGTACAGGGGTAACGGACGAAAGCCCGTCGACATCAGCATCAACATGGTCCATGGTAAGGTCAGAGGAAGAAAGAGACCGATGACCGAACCATGCGCATGGAAGGAAGCAGAAGTGCGCTTCCCGCGAGTGCCGGGAGGCCCAAACAAAGAAGGCCCCATTATCATTAAAAGCCAGCTGGGGCACTACATCACCTCCCGCACCCTCGTTGACAATGGCGCATCGTCGACAGTGATGTACAGGCAGTTCTTCGACAAGCTCGATGATGAAGACAAGGGACGCCTGGAGACGGTCTACGCTTCAATGGAAGGGTTTGACGGCAGCATGAACACTCCCTTGGGCATCCTATCTTTCCCCATCACTCTCACCGATGGGAATTATTCACGCACGGAGGATGTGGATTTTGTTGTGATGAAAAAACCACATCATACGTATGACATCCTATTCGGGAGAGACGGGATGGCAAGATTCAACGCCGTGGTATCCTCAGTCCACGGCATGATGGGATGGCCAACAACTGAAGGCGTAGCGATGATCACGGGCATTCCCCAGGTATGCATCGCATCTGTCTCCTCTAAACCCAAACCGAAGATGGCCAAACAAACCATCACTGAACCTGAACAGTGGGCATTCAATGGGAAATATCCCGATCAGGCCGTTACCATTGGCCCGACAATTGTTGATCCAACACGCACCTTACTCAAGCGCTTACTGCAGCGAAACGCAGACATCTTCGCGTGGACACCAGCCGACATGACTGGTGTACCCCGGGGAAAGGCAGAGCATAAGCTCAAATGCGATCCGGCCGTTACGCCGATCGTACAAAAGCGCAGAGTAATGGGGCCCGAGCAAACCACCGCGTGCAGAACCCAAGTCAAGGAACTCCTTGATGCGGGCATCGTGCGCGTCAGCAAATATCAAACATGGGTTGCAAATCCCGTAATGGTACCGAAGAATAACAAACAATGGCGCATGTGCATAGATTTCAAAGATTTGAATAAAGCATGCCCCAAAGATTGTTATCCGTTGCCAGAAATTGATCTCAAGGTGGATTCGGTGGCACCATTTCGCCTTAAATGCTTCTTGGATGCGTATAAGGGGTACCATCAAATCCACATGGCTGTAGATGACCAGGACAAAACCGCCTTTCGGACGCCCGATGGCACATTTTGTTATAAAATGATGCCGTTCGGACTTAAGAACGCGGGGTCCACGTACCAACGACTAATGGACAAAGAGTTTCACGCCCAAATTGGGAGAAACTTGGAAGTCTATATGGATGATTTGGTCATCAAAAGCCCCGAGCCAGAGGCGATGTTGAAAGACATTGAGGAAACTTTCAACACGCTCAGAAAGATAAACATGAAGCTCAACCCGAGCAAGTGTTCATTTGGGGTGGAAGAAGGGAAGTTCTTAGGAGTCATTATTACTAAAGATGGCTTCAGAGCGAACCCTGAAAAGGTCGAAGCCATTGTCAAAATGGAATCACCTACCACCATAAAACAGGCTCAAACACTTAATGGACGACTAGTCGCGCTTAACCGCTTTTGGCAAACCATGCGGATAGGTCGTTCCCTTTTGTGTCAACGCTAAGAAATTGTTTAAAGAAAACGCACTTCCGCTGGACACCAGAAGCGGAAGCAGCTTTTCAGGAGATTCGATCACGCCTGATCGAACTCCCAACACTCACGGCACCACAAGCGGGGGAGGAGTTAATCCTATACCTCTCCGCAACAGATAGAGCAACCGGGGCAGTCCTGCTTGTAGAACGAAAAGGCATCCAGATGCCAATCTATTATGTTAGCCGCGTGCTGGCAGACGCGGAAACCCGGTACTCTACCCTGGAAAAACTGGTCTTGGCACTTATACACGCTTCACGCAGGTTGAGACGATATTTCCAGGGTCACCCAATCACTATTCTCACCAACTTCAAACTCTCAAATGTTCTAGGCAAACCCGAGTTATCGGGACGTCTAGCCAAATGGGCAATTGAATTGGGAGAATATGCGATTCAATACAAGCCGAGACCAGCCATTAAAGGTCAGGTCCTGGCTGATTTTATTGCAGAAGTCCCCGCTTCACGGGAGAAAGAGTGCCAGGAGGAGGTTCAACCCTCCCCAGCACACGAAATCGATGAAGTCTGGCGACTCTACACTGATGGAGCAGCTAGTAACGAGGGTTCAGGCGCAGGGTTAAAATTAACAAATCCAGCAGGCCAGGAATATACTTATGCTATTCGGCTGGATTTTCCAAGTACGAATAACGAAGCTGAATATGAAGCATTCCTGGCCGGATTGAGGATTGCGCGAAAGATGGGTGTAAAAAATTTGGAAGCCCACGTAGATTCCATGCTAGTGGCAAACCAAATAAACGGGACATACACGGCTGTGAACGACACAATGGCCCTGTACCTTGCCCAAGCCAAAGCCATCATGCGCGATTTTAATGATTGTAAAGTGATACACGTCAAGCGCAGCGAAAACAAATCTGCGGATGCGTTAAGCAAGCTTGCATCACTGGCCTTCACCCACTTGGGAAAGGACATCCGCGTGGAACTCCTCGAAACACCATCAGTCCCGCACAAGGAAATTTGTGTCATCCAAACCGGTACAGAAACATGGATGACCCCAATAATAAAATACCTTGAAGCAGGAACGTTACCAGAGTCGAAGTCACAGGCAAGAAAACTACGCTGTAAAGCACTGAATTATCAGCTGATCAATGACACCCTTTACAGACGTAACTTTCTTGGCCCATTGTTAAGATGCGTGGACAACCAAGATGCTGACTACCTCCTAAGGGAGGTTCACGAAGGCATCTGTGGAGTACACGCAGGCCCCCGCGCTGTGGTAGCCAAGCTAAACAACGCGGGATACTTCTGGCCGGGGATGCATATGGACGCGTTGGCATACATCAGAAAATGCAGATCTTGCCAGCTTTACGCACCCAACACGCATCGCCCGAAAAATGAACTTGTTCCTGTCACTTCCTCGTGGCCATTTCAGAAGTGGGCCATTGACGTGACAGGCCCATTTCCAACAGCAGCTGGGAATGTTCAGTTCCTAGTGGTAGCCATTGACTACTTCACCAAATGGATAGAAGCGAAACCTTTAGCCCAAACAACCGCAAAGCATATCAAAAAATTTATTTGGGAATTTATTATTTGTCGTTTTGGACTTCCACAGAATTTGGTAAGCGACAATGGCACCAACTTTGCTGACAAGAAGCTACAGCAGTGGCTGAAAGAACTTCAAATCACCCACACCTTTACCTCAGTGGCACACCCGCAAGGTAACGGTGAGGTGGAAAGAGCAAATAAGAGCATCGTCGAAGGCATAAAGAGAAGACTCTTGGAACATAGATCCGGTTGGGTGGACGAGCTTCCACACGTCCTTTGGGCAAACAGAACGCTGAAGAAGACCAGTACGGGAGAAACCCCGTTCAGTCTCACTTATGGCACTGAAGCCATGATCCCAGTCGAAATCGGTTTACCCTCACCAAGGGTCTTAATCCAACCAGAAGACAATGATGCGGAAAGACGGTTAGACCTTATGCTAACCGAAGAGCGCAGAGACTTAGCCGCCGTGCGTGAAGAAAACTACAAACGACAAATGCAAAAATACTACAACACGCGGGTAAAACTCTGCAACTTCAAGGAAGGAGACTACATACTGCGTAACAACGAGGCTTCGAACCAACAACGCCCAGGAAAGTTGGCCCCGATTTGGGAAGGGCCATACATTATCAAAGAAGTTCTGGGAAAGGGCGCGTACCGGCTCGAAAGGCTCGATGGCACTCCCATCCCTAGAACATGGAATGGAGCTCAATTACGCAAATGTTATATGTAGATCAATTCCAACTTGTAAAGAAAAGGCCTAGAGCCACTTCTAATGGAAATGATTCTCCTTTCATGATGTATTAATAGCTTGTAACCTATGAACTTCCCTTACGGGAAGAAGTAGTTGCGTGTGGAAGGCGGCAATACCCGCATAAACACAACGCCAAAATGTTAAAAAGTTCTAAGGAAAACCTACACGCAGGTCAGATGTAGGTAAAGTTTAGCTATCCTTGTAAGTGCAAGTGACGGTCTTACCCGCACAATCACGAACAAGGAAGCCAAACTTAACTTACCGTCTACCACGTTAAAAGGTTAACTTATGAACACTTAAAAAAGGATAAGAAAAACCTACACGCAGGTCAGATATAGGTCTAAAGTTAAAGCCATCCTACTAAGTGCAAGTGACGGTTACACCCGCACAATCACGAAAGAGGAAGCGAAAACTTTAGTCCATTATCAACCACGTTCAAAGGTTTAACTTAATGCCTTAGAAATTTCGAAAAGGAAAACCTACACGCAGGTCAGATAGAGGGTAAAGATTAGCCATCCTACCAAGTGCAAGTGACGGTTTTACCCGCACAATCACGAAGGAGGAGGCGAAACTTTAACCCATCATCAACCACGTTCAAAGGTTCTTATTCTAAACACTTGGGAAATTGCTAATTTAAACTAAGTATGCAAGTCATAAGTTTATAAAGCAAAGAACCCAAGGAAATAACAATCTTATACGCAAAGAGATTAATATTTCACAATCAATTACAAGAATGGCTGGGTAACTACCCGCCTAAAAGAAATCTATACAAGGCTGTCTATCCTAGCAGTGGGAAGGGATCTTCAGGATCAGGCTTCAGGGCCACCTCCGCTTGGACCAGCACCGTCAGAGCGCGGCTGCCCAAGGAAAGCCTTAAGGATGCTTAGCCCATCATCAGCAGCAGCAGCTTCATTCACCTTCTCCACCACTGGATGCGGGAAGGCAGCGTACTGATTCACAGCTTGGTCATAAGCAGCCTCAGTATTAACATTGAATAAAGGGAAGTTGGAGGGCGGAAAGCCTCTCTCAGCAAACCCTAGACCAAGCAGGAAGCCAGTCTTCTGCCCATCCTCATGAGAAGCGTTGAGGGCTGCGCTCATTGCATCGTCGTAAGAGGTCTCTGAAAGGACCCGACGCACAACCTACAAAAGAAAATTACAAGTTAGAACATTTTCTAATTACGAGCGGAAAGCGTAAAGAAAAATATAAAGATACCTCAGGCAACGCTTCTCGAAGCAGCCATTGGAGGGTAGCTTGACTTTCTTTGTAAGCACGTTCGGCTCCGCTTTTATCAAGGTTGGCAAGTTGAACTTCCTTGGCGGCAGCTTCTTCGACGCTTTTGAGTTTCCTTTCAGTACGGTCAAGCATCCCCCTCTGGTCAAGGATCTCCTGCAGCTTCTTGGCATCTTCCATTGCCAAGGCGTCATGAGCATGCTGAAGAGCCTTTAATTTGCATTTAAGCTGCTCATTCTCTTCGCGAAGTGGTCTCAGCAACAGCTTCAGCCTTGGCAGCCCTCTCAGTTGAGTTTCGCGCAGTCTCCTTGGCCAGCCGAAGCTGTTCATTCACAGCTTGGGCAGCCTTGGAGCGGGCCTCGAGTCGCGCCTGGACTTCAACCTCGAGGGCCTTGAATGCCTTCTCCTTCTCGGCTGCGGCAGCGGCCAACTGCCGGTTCTCCTCCCGAAGAGCCCGCGCTTCAGATACATCTTTGGCGCGAGCTGCTTTTAACTTGTCGTTTTCACGACAAAGCAGCTCGACGCGGGGCTGCGTTCGGGCCTGGAGAACCCGAAGCTCATTGGTTAGCCTACCCTCTTGGTAGCTAGCCATAGCTTCCCCCAACGCACCATGAGGAGCAGCGTGGCGAGCCCAGTCCACGCACTCCACAGGGGTGCGAAGGGTTGTTCCTCGGCGTATGTTCCATCTTGGAACATACACTTCATTGGAATCCGACACTGCAAAAGAAACAAAGGCAGTTAGGAAAAGATGACAAAAATATACAAAGAAAAAAGAACCCTACGTACCTGTAGGGTCAATAACAGGCCGATAGCCGCCAAACCCATCACCTGAACCTAAAGGAAATCCATCCAACAGGTCAGGCAGACGGGAAGGTGGCGTAGATCGGCGGGGAGCCCGGCGCGTACCTGATGGTCCGGCCGTCGGTGCCGGTGGCGCAGGTATAGTGGCAGCCGCCGTGGTAGCCATTGTTGGCGCCGTCTCCTCAGCAACAGTAACCGCCGGCTCCGTGAAAGATGCTGTAAAAATTGCACTCACGGCCGGCGGAGACACCTTCTCAGCTGGAACAGCCTCAGGAAGGCTGGAACCAGCGGAAGCAAGCGTAGACGCCTGGGTCGACGCCTCGGGAAGGCTGACCGAGCCTACCGTCATTGGCGGGGGAATACTTACTCCAACTCCACCCTGGAATGCGTCAACATCCACACCTGCACAAGCAAAAGTGTTAGAAAAATTTATTTGAAACAACAAATCTAGACAAGAATTATGGGGGGTACTTACGGGGTTTCTTGAGCTTGAACGCTACGGACGAGCGGGGGCGAACCCGATGGAGCCGGCCTCTTGACACCGGTAACCGTCGTCGTCGCTGCCTCCCCGGAGGTAACACCTGCAGCCTCCGGAGCGGTGGTCTCCTCACCACCGGGCTTCCCCGCCACCTCTGCATTATCTGACTCCGAGTCAGATAGGACTACCGGGTCGGCCGTAGAGGCCACCTTCTCCTTGCCTTTCCCGACGGCAGCCTTTTTCTTCCGCACCAGTGGAGGACCTTCTGCGGATTCCTCAGAAGAAGAAATGTCATGAACTCCAGCAGCAGGCACAGCATTGAGAGGTTCAGGGTAGAAGATAGGCTTACCTGGCCGTCGGTGGCTCAGGATCTCTTGGCCTGGCGGGTAAACCTCCACGAACCGACCCGCAGTCTGCTCTAAGATGGGCAACTCGTTCTCGTCCAGAGCACGAGTACCCATCCGCGCAGGACCATCTTCCTCCCGCGGATTCAGGAGCGACTGAAGATCGTTACCCTCTGAAATCAACAAGAAAGTTAGAAAAAATCGTAGTCAGCAAAAAAGAAACAAGACATACCATAAGGGGTAGAGTTCGAACCATATTCAAGGACGATCGGAACCTTATCCGCATTCGCCGCCTTCCACACCCGGCTCATCCCCAGCATCACCATCGCCGACTCCGGAAAACGGAAAACCGGGGACTGGACCCGGGATATCTTCGCGAACCATTCCGCCTCCTCGTAGTTGATGGCGGGAAGGTTCGGAAGAGGCTGGCCATTCTTGAACTTCATGGCAATGGGGATGGCTCGAGCGGATATAAAGAAGAACTCTCTTCTCCATGAGCGAAGACTCCGCTCGGTGGTACAAATCTTTAAACCCTTGATACGGGTTGTAAGAGTGTACCACCCTTGGATGCACCTCCAAGTATAGAAGGTCATCAGGCGGTCAACAAGGGGCTCAAGGCCCAGTATCCGGCACACCCACTCAAAGTGCCGGACCTTGGCAATGGCCATGGGGTGCACCTCTGTCAGGTGCACACCGTGCCTCTCTAGGACACGGTACACAAACTTTGTCAACGGAAACCTAAGGTTCCCGTAGACAAAGAATGCAGCATAAACCCCGATCTTGCCACTAGGGGCATCGTACACAGTATGGTGGGGTTCAGGAAACTCAGGCTCGAGAGACTCGAGCATGAACTTCCTGACGATATACTGGTACAGCTCGACAGGAAGATAACACTGGCATTCGCCAGCAGTCTTCTGATCATCAGCATCGTGAGAAGACATGGTGGAAGAAAGAAGAGATTTCAGAGCAATGCTTTACTGAAAAAGAGAAATTCGCCGGAAATTACTGGAGAAGAAGAGATGAAAGTGGAAAGTGTGAATTGCAAATAACCTTCTCCCCCTTTATATAGCAATCGCAATTAATGCGATGAATTTAATACGGAAGAGAGAGAAATCAAAGGTGCAATGAAACTATGACGCGTGGCAAAAGCAAACTGGCAACAGCTGTCAAAAAGGACGTGTGCCAGAGATTTCGCGGCTACGCGCCCGAAATCCCGTGCCCACGCACCCGAAATCCCGTGCCCACGCGCCTGAAAAAGCAACTGGAATGACCACATAATGTCATGTCGCCATAACTTCTGGCACGTCCTGACACAGTCAGAAGAAACCGTCGCACGACGTTTGAGGTATTGGGTTGTTATCCATCCAACTCTTCAAATTTCAAAATTTAAAAATTTGAAGACTAAGGTTCAAAAAAGTAAGCGGGAAAATACCCCTTACCTTAGCAAACAAATAACCATAAGCCGGGTGTGGGTACAGTGTAAAGGCAAAACCCTTCACATACCTAACACCCGCAGGGAATTGAAGCCAAAATATTTGGCAACCAAGTAACCATAAGATGGGTGCGGGTACAGTGTAAAGGCAAAACCCTTCACATACCTAGCACCCGCAGGGAATGGACGCCAGGAATACCTTGGAAGTAAAGTAACCGTAAGACGGACGCAGGTACAGTGTAAAGGCAAAACCCTTCACATACCTAGCACCCGCTGAGAATTGAAACCAGGAAGGATCTTCTGGGCAATGCTTGTGAAAACGGAAGTAATATCCCCGCATTGCGGGAACATCGAGTACTACGTTGTTTGAGGCTCCAAGATGGAATTGGTGGTTTAAACATAATTGATCACTATGTTCAAAAACTACCAGAACCACAGGGAGAATCCGCACAACTAAGACTCAATGCTCCTGACTTGCGAGGAGGTTACAGACCTACCCGCATCATACCCAAAGACCAAGCAGGAAACTCGGGAATTTCTGCAAGTGACAAGGACTTCCGCGGGAAGAACCCCCATGGAAAACCTTACAAAAACCCCTTTTCAAAACCCTTTGCTTAAGTCCAAAAATTCACCTCACTTTATTAGACATTCGTGAGAAGAACATTGGACTGGGGGGACTTGAAGAGGTAGGTCCCAGCAGGGCTCAGTTGGTCCCGCATGACTCACCTTGAACAGGGATGTCTGCGCAAAGACCATCTACTCCCGCAGGACCCACCATGCTCAGAGAAGCCTACGCGCAGTATGCAAGCTGCATATGCAGGGAAAAGCCTCCCAATGGTAAAGTAACCCGCCTGTTCCCGCAGTTGCGAATACAAGCCATCAGGGAAGGCTACCCGCACAGCATAGCTACACGCATAAGGCTTAACACTTACAAATATTCAGTGTCACCTGAAAGAATGAGCAAAGGCGGGAGGGGGAAAACTCCCGCCAAAATGGGCCAGTCCGTATGATGGAGGATCTTTTGCGTGATACCTGACGAGGTAAAGACAAAAGATCTGACCAAGAATGCGACAGCTCACTGACAGCAGCGTGGCAGACAGCACGCCACAGCACTGTGACCAATAGCCGCCGCCTGCCCACCAACTCCTGCCAGACCACGTGCCTAGCCTGCAGTTGATAGAAGACGAAGAGTGCACGGCACGCCTGCTCTGTGTCAGCCGCTACCTATCCACCACTCACAGGTAGGGCACGTGCATAGGTTACAGTTGGTAGCGTGTTGGGCCGGCTAAACCCCTTGGAAACCCACCTTCGGCTATAAAAGACAGCAAATGGTATTATCATTTCATCATCTACTATCTCGTATAACTTACTTGATAACTGCTCTAATAGTATTCATATACTTTTATATTCAAAGAGCAATATAGACTGATTCTCACGCCGGAGGGTGGTCACAAGGAGGAACCCCCCCCCTTCTCAGTGACGAGCTTACGGTGTCTGTTTTGCAGGTTCCCTGAAGTACAACTTACTCTGCTGGACCTAACCTTCGTGGGAAACATTACTTAGCCCCCAGATTACCTATAATCTGCCCGGGGTCACTTAGTGTTTCTTCACCATGGTTCATTCGAACCCAAGTTGTTGGGTGAGTTCGAGTTCTTAATGTTCTAGACATTTGTCATATAAAATCCGGCTTATGCGTATGTTGTTTATTATTAAGAATGCAAAATCTTTTTCGTTCCACAAAGTGTAAAAAGTAACACCAAAAAATGTATTAAGTATGCCTAGTCTTGATTATGAACATCTGTCTTGTTGATATGCAGATATGAGAAGACATACTCAGAGGCCAATTTCTCTTTGAAATATGCCCACCATCAAGGTAAGATGCAAAAATTATCAATCACATATTAATACTCTAGTAATAGTATTGAGCACTTATGTGCATTTTCATTTGTATTTAATTATAAGAACATCTGCAATACTGTAGACTAAACTTTGTCCCCAGTTGACCATTTATTTTAGTCATGTTAACTAAAGTGAGTTGAAAACAATAGTTTCTCATATGATTTATATTTTATAGACTAAACACGAGAAAATGATATATGCTTTGCAGGGAGCGGGACACTCGGTGGCAATTTACAAGCCTGAAGAATCAATGATCATTGTGCAGAAATGGCTTGCTTCTCAGACTAATTCTTCAAAATCTTAATTAGCATTTCTACATAAACAGCACATTTACTATTTATGTATAGCGCGCATCATATGTTAATGCGCACTTGAATAAATATAATCATTATTGTTATTATTTGAAAACCCATGTTAGTAATATTATTTTTGTGTTAGAAGTGAAAATATAATTTCAATGAAGCATGATGATGATAGAGGAAATGAGTTAAATTAAAAATTTTAACCCATTTTTTGGTACCACTAGAAGGGCCAGCTCAACGATGATAAAAGGAAATGACATGGGTTAAAATCAAAATGAGATTTATGCCACTTTCTAAAAATTTATGTTAAAAATAAGTGTTGATAATCGGTCTTGAATTTGCGACCTACCACTAAGCAACACAAAGGTCATTTCAGTATGTAATACGCCGATAAAATATATATTAATCTATAACGCTTTTTTAATAGTTTGGAGTAGAGGTGCACATATCGGGCTTTTTAAATACCCGGGTTCGGGTATGGAACCAGGTTCGGGTATGATCAGGTATTGGTAGAAACCGGGTCGGGTTCGGGTCCATACAAACCCTCCTAACGCACAACAATACAAACCCTCCTAACGCACTACAAGCCATCTATAATTTCTCCTCTGGGAGAAAACTATCTTTAGTGAGAATTACCATATGCCAGCAAACTTATTTTTAGTGAGATCGAATACCATATGCCGGCCCTACATGAAACCCCTATTTTCCCCTATTTTTTATGAGCTTTTTGGATGTCTTGTCTGATCTGATCAACTAGTATTATTAGTAACAACTAGTGATAAAAAAAAAAAAAAAAAAAAACAATATCGTGTGTATAAGTAATACTAATATAGTTTTCAAGATATGAAGAAACATAGCACATACGAATCACACGTACAAATTAAGGAAACAACTCGCCATACAACTGGAAAACGTAGAAACCCATGATTCAGCTGGCTTTCGCAGCATTAGAGCCTAGCTCGACAGGCGGATTGTGGCGGTCGTGTGGTAGTTTAATTCGGCCAAAAGAACCTGCAGGCTTGAGCTTCACATTCTCGCAGTTACAGATTTCGATCATAAATCCATCCGGATCATTAAAAAACATCTGGTCGATCACCCCGTCTTCCTTCCCACCCACCGTTCTCTTCTTGTACTTGATGTCTAAATCCTTTAGTTTCCGCTCCAATGCTTCCATATCCTCACACTGAACAACAATAAATATTTATAAATAAAAAAACCCTAATTATCACTTGTGGAATGATGAACTGGCAAACCATATTACGGGAGGTCATTAAGCGAGTTAAATTTAGCTTTAAACACTTACCAACTAATCAGACTGCCTTTTGTGTTACGAAACTCGTTAAAGATTACATTTTATGTGTCTTGGAGTTGCTACTCTTTTTAAAATTTGAATCCTCCACCTTTAAAACAAATAATTAAGACAACATCCCATTGTCTAATCTTTTGTAAACTTTATAGGGGTACCATTGTCTTTAGTAAGCGGAATTGAGCAAACCATTGGTGTGGTGGTCAGTTTGCAATCGTTCATGTTGGCTAGACGAAGGAGATCAAGAATATATTTTGCTTGAGAAAGAAAAAGACCACGTGAATGAGATAATACTTCAACCCCAAGAAAGTATGATACATTACTAAGAGGAAAAAGATTGTATAAAGTTATTAACCAATGAGGAGTTTGGACCGGTGATGATAATATCATCAACATAGACAATAATATATATGGGGTGAAGAGGTGGAATGGTCAACAAACAAAGATGGATAGGAAATTGTTGGTTTGAAACGGGCCGAAAGAACGTATGATTTGAGTTCTTCGTACCAAGCATGTCACACCCCGACCATAAGCGCATGACACTAATTAAAGCGACAATATTTAACAACTCATTTCATTTCACAACATCGAAAAAGTCACATAACCAAATATTCATAAGTCAAATACAATAAAATATAGCAAAATATAGCAAATCAAATATTGTTCATTTTTGCTAATAACTTAGAGGTCTTGACATTTGTTTTCTCCACAAGCATCAAATCAACCGAGATGTAAACCTGTAACATTTCATAAAATAAAGTTTGTCAACACAAAAGTTTGTGAGCAATTCATAAGTTTGAACAATAGATATATAGTATGAAAAGCCACAAATCTAGTATACAAACCATAAATAAAAGCAACAACTTGGATAAATTGACAATCGCTAATAGAATTAAGGCTTGAGATAGTTAAGGCTTGAAAATTTGAGATTTTGAGATTTATAAAGTCGGAAGAATCGTGCATGAAATCACCATGACTTGATATTCCAACACTAAATAAAAGGTTTTATAAAACACCACGTTGGAGTCCAAACATGTGTACGTAACCACCGCGACTTTTTCATGTTTTAGACTCAAATAACAATGATAACACAATAAATCGAGATACAACGTCATGCCAAAACACTAGTCCACGAAATCACCGTAGCCCTATTGTTTTAACACCAAAAAATTAGGATGGCGACCGGAACGCTCGCATTCGACTACTTAAAGAATTAACATTTATAACACGGTTTATGGCCTAGAAAACGAGCATTATAACTCAAACATCCCAGGTAAGTAAACCACCATCGATCCTTGGAATCTTTTTGTCAAATGGTCATTTTATAATGTCTCGTTTTCTATGATGGCTACAAACCCGATATAAGCGCAACCTTTAAGGGATTTGAAACAACGGGATCCAAATTAATCTTGTAATCCATAAAACACAATAAAAATCTACTTTTTGCGTTTTAAGGTAAGCATACCTTGGAAATACTATGAAAGTGTGTGTATGTGAACATTTAGGATATTGGTGAATTTTAAACAAGTTCATAAATAAAGATGCGATATGAACAATAAAATAGAGTAAACACGTATGAACACACGTATAGGATCCTAAGCATAACAATTATAGGTCGTTACGTCTAACCACCTATCTTAATTGTCATGGCTCTGATACCAATCTGTCACACCCCGACCAAAGGCGGCGAAACATGCCGGGGTGCAACGATTGCCCATAAGCGCATGACACTAATTAAAGCGACAATATTAACAACTCATTTCATTTCACAACATCGAAAATGTCACATAACCAAATATTCATAAGTCAAATACAACAAAATATAGCAAATCAAATATTGTTCATTTTTGCTAATAACTTAGAGGTCTTGACATTTATTTTCTCCACAAGCATCAAATCAACCGAGATGTAAACCTGTAACACTTCATAAAATAAAGTTTGTCAACACAAAGGTTGGTGAGCAATTCATAAGTTTGAACAATAGATATATAGTATGAAAAGCCACAAATCTAGTATACAAAACCATAAATAAAAGCAACAACTTGGATAAATTGACAATCGCTAATAGAGTTACGTTAGCGCCACCTAGCTACAAGGGATTGCCAAGTAGTCTAGGATTTAATAGAATATCGTTAATTGCATTACGTTAACGACACCTTGCTACAAGGGGATGCCAAGTAGTCTAGGATTTATAGATTCCACCAACCGAAAGCGATAAACACATAGGCATATAAGCATAGAACACCAAATCGAGCAATTATTCAAGTAAAGTATACAACAACGTTTGTGGTTTAAGACTCAAGTATAAAGCATTTGATTTGAATAAGTATGAAATGTCACCCCAAAACAAAAGATAGAAAACGGGGTATGAAGTTACTCACGTTCAAGTATAAAACTTGATCGGTAAAAGATGAATAACCGGATGGATGAAGTTTAACGAGCAAGGCCTAAATGACAATAAAATCTTGGATTTAGAATGGTTGTCTTGAAGATCTTTAAATAAAATAATTGTTGCAAAAAGTAAACAATTAAAGTTCAAGGTTTAAAATGTAACTATTTAAGAATTTATAATAACAATCCTTTAAAAATGTAAGTTTGCTCGAAACCGGGTTAAAGTATCTAACCTTAATATTTACTTAACCAATGTTAAGTAATAAGGTGGGAAAAATGCTAAAATGCAAGTTCCTTGGGGACAAAGATACTAAAACGGGTTTTTAACGAGTGTTCGGGTTGTCAGTTCGGGTCTTGAAAAATGGTCAAACCCAAAGTCAACTTTCCAACATATTAATTGTTATGAGATAACTCATTAAAATATACTAACACTTAACCAAGTATGTAGATCTATTGTTTAGAACTAACAGCGCACGTTAAGCGAGTGTTCGGTTTTGTCGGTCCAAACTATGTGACGAGATCAAGTTGGATCCAACAATTCCAAGTACTTAAGAAAATAATTAAAATCAGTTCGTAAACTATTTTTAAAGAAATATACAAGTCTTGATAGCTAAAAACACACTTGTGTGTCTTAAGCGAGTAAAAGTCGGTATAGTTCGGTTTGGTTCGGTCTCCATCTCACAAATAGTTCATAGATGGTTTCTACATGACCAAATATCATAAAACTTGTATATTGGTTTATAAATGAAGAAAACTTAAATTTTACAACTAAAAAGTTAACTACAAGTCTTTTAAGCAAAAGTTTCGGTTTAGTTCGGTTTCCATCTCCCAACGAGTTCATAGATGGATTCCATATGCTTAATATCAAAGAACTTGTAAAAATTATTTTTGAAACTCAAATCTAGCAATAAACATGTTTAAATAACTATTTTAACAAAACTAGTAAACAAAAGTTCGGTTTCCGGTTTGGACTAGTTTCGGTTAAACCGAGGTTAGTCTTATACAAACCCACACCATGGAACTTGTAAATAAGATGAACAAACTAAAAGGGTTAGAAGTTAGTCATAAGTGATATGTATAATAAGTTATGTGTGTGTGTATATATATATTAAGAACACGAAGTCCTCCGTAAAGCCTTGTCTTATGACATTCGAAACTTAACCAGCCGGAGTCGGTGAAGTAACAAATAAAGGAAACAAGGGGTGTGTATTATATATATGTTGTACCACCATATTCAAGTGTTAGTAATATTATATGAACAAGTTAAAATGAAAGACTATAGTTAGTTGACCTTAAGAAATCAAAATAACAAAATGTTGAAGATGAATACTTGGATTTGAGAGAGATTTTGGAGAAGATGAACAACCAAAATGGTGTATGGAGCCTTGCTTTTATAATGGTAAGAGTATGGTTCATACAAATAGGGTAAAGATGCATGTGATGGTTGAAATGGTCAAACAAGTTTTTGGTAAATGGCAATAATAGTCCCCAAAGTTTGGTTTAAGTCATTTTAAGGAGTTTTAATGACCAAAAAGAATGTTTTCAAGACCCAACAAGTGTAAAACAATATTGTAACATAAAATCCATCATTTTGATTATATCATAAGCTTTGGTTTACAAAATGGGTCGGTTTACATGATAAACGAATACAAAAACGAATACAAACGAGACCCGAAATTGACGAATGTCACAAAGCACGCGAAGCTTGATGAAGGCCATATATTGCTTTATTAAGTTTGCAAACATGGTTAGGGAAGGAGGAATCGGTGTGGTTGAGACATATATACGGTCTCGGTAAGGTTACCTCGAAGGAATTCGTTGTTAATGTTGAGTTGGCGAAGACACCAATCATGGGAAACGACTAGGGAAAATATGAGACAAAGGGTGGCCGGCTTCACAACCAGACTAAATGTCTCTTTGTAATCCAAGCCGGGTCGTTTTTAAAAACCTTTGGCAACGAGGCTTGCCTTTAGGTGGTCAACGGACCATCGGGTTTAAATTCGGTATGGTAAACCCATTTACACCCGATGATATTAGGAATAGAGTCGGGGGGAACAAGAGTCCAAGTGTTGTTGCGGATGAGAGCAGCATACTTGGTTTGCATTGCCTTGCACCATGATGATTGTTAAGTTTCATGTTAGTTTCATTAAGTTAAGTTAATTAGTCAAATTAGTTTAAAATAAATAAAATAAATTGAAATATTATTCTTAGGTAAGTCTTAGTTAGGGTTTAGTAACAAAATAGTTTCACATGTCTTTGTGTTCGATACTCAGACTTCCTTAGTCTTTACTACTTACGATCGATACACTTGCCGGTTGTGTGAAGTTTTATTAGGTTAATCCGTTTTAATTTAAAGCTTAGTTACGAGTCATAATTTTCATAGTTACATTTTTGCCCATCAGGTGTGACATTTAATAAGGCAATACTGACATTTTCCTAAGAATGGGCGAAAAGAGGCGGTGGTGGGCTGGTGTAGTTTGGTAGACATGGCCGGATCAACGGATGGCCGAATCTAAGATGGCGGTTCTGGTGAGAAAAAAAAAATTATTGATTCTAGAGGAGAGGTGGTCGGAGATTATAGGACAGCTAGTTTGTGGCGGCAGTAGAAAAAACCAGGGTAAGCTTTGATACCATATAAAGAATTATCAATCGTGATGTTTATTGATCAATATATATCACTATATGCAAATATATATAATACAAAACTTGATCCTAAAGACAAGGAATCATTTATATTCTAATAAGGAAAGAAATAACAAATTGATATTATATACAAAGATAACTTAATTTTGAGTGTTTTGCTTGAACTCTTTTATATCTTTAACACGCACCCCAAAATAGTAAAAGCAAAAATAGGGTTATGAAAACTCACTAGATTGGTGAATGAAATGATTGAATGTTTGTGTGACTTGATCAATCATAACCATGAAGCCCTAAATCAAAGTTTAGAAATATGTTTAAGGATAAGGATGAGAAATACTGTAAACCAATTGAACAAATGATAACATAAAACCAAGAAAAAGGATCAAAAGGAAGATGGAATAGAAAATCAGTTTTTGGACAACAAACTGTTCTGTTTTGTTTTAGGTTTTTAAAATATCAAACAATTTCATTAAAAATCAAGACTTTCCAATCCACTAAATTAGAATGTTTTAAATAACTTTCATTTAGAATTTTGTTATATGTTTTTACACCCTAAATTGGCTAATACAGCCATTTATATCAAATGATACGAATTTATGCACTATTTTTGAAATATTAATTGTAAATTCGTAAAAATGAGTTAAATTGTGTAAAATTAATGGTTAGAACCATATTTCAATGGTGTTTATCATATAATATGGCCGTGCATGTTTTCAATTTTTTATGAACAAGATATAACCATTTTTTTGATAGCCAAATCTAATATCAAAACTGAAACATTGTTTGAAGCAATAATTTAACGATTTTGAAAAGGATTTTATTGAAATAAAATTATGTACTTTGATGATATAACATTTATGAGGATATATCATCATTAATCTTGGATCCTTTGAATAAAATATAATGATTCAAAAAAAGAAAAGAAAGATGTAAGAACGTTTTCAAGTGTTATCTTCGTGTAATTGATCATCTCCTTGTGTTTTTTGTCTAATCCACCCTATACACCATGGTGTATGAACTATGTGGATTCCTAGACATGATTTTGTTATGATCATATGACCATTTGATTAAATAAATAAAACAAGAAATTGAAATAAAAGAATAATAAGATGATGCAATCATTTACATAACATAAATGAAGATAGCACTTAGCTAATTTGTTTTGGAGTAAACTGCGGTTTTCGTTCATGTGGTTTGTTCAAATTCTGCGGTTTTAGTATAATAGTTTCAAATTTGTGAATTTTCATTCCTATGATTTCATTTCACCTGCAATTAACCCGAATTCATAACCCCGTTAAGTCTGGTCGTAAAACCCATCAGCGTACCCTTCACGTGAAGGGAATTTTTGTCCTTTTTCCCCAAATACACCCAGCCCTCACGTGAGGGGGCTTACGAATTACGATATGGGTTTATTTGGGGAGAAAAAATGACAAAAATGGCCCTCTAGTGAGGGGCACGTTGATGAGTTTAACGACCAGACGTTAATAAATTTTGGGTTTAATTTCAAGTGAAATGAAATCACATGGACAAAATTCACAAATTTGGAACTATTGAACTAAAACTGCAGATTTGAACAAAGCACATTAATAAAAACCGCAGTTCACTCATTGTTTTGAGTGAGAAAGAGATACAATATTTGACTCTAAAGTTAACAAAGAAATATGCAAGAGAAAAATTAGTGAATGTGGCCTCCTGTTAAGAATCAATGAAGGTGAATTAAAAAGAATTTTTAATGCAAAACTTAAATAGTAGGGAGTTGGTGACTAAGTTTTAAAACGAGTGAGAAGATATTTTTCATCTTTCTTTAACAAATTAAAAATAAATAACTTTAAGTAGTAAAAATAATGACATGTTTCAATTAAATTATATGTGTAGGTTAATAATAAATTATGTCACTTATGTGATATTTGAAAAAGGAAAAATCATAAGTATAATGTATGAGTGTCATAAATTTTTTTTTGATATATATATATATATAGGGGTGGGTTAACGTACAATAATGGGTTATCGTACATTAGGTACGCGACATTCCAGAGTGTTTGATTAAAAAACGTGCAGTGGCAATTTTGTAAATAACCCAACAGTAGTTCGCGATCAAAATTCGTCGATTACAAATCAACTCTGATCCAAATTTGGAACTTGTCGCTCAATCTAATCCAATTTCTAAACTCTAATCATAGCTTAAAGTATGAAATCTCTAAAGTCAAAAACTAAATCAAAATTGAACGTCGTTGAAATCAAGAAATCTTCAAAATTGATCAAAAATTGTTGATTTAATCAATTGAATTGATGTGTAGAAGTGTTTAGAATCATCAATCGATTATGAAATTGTAGAATAATACACTTAATTGAGCTATGATTAGGGTTCATGTTTAAACGTTCTGCACAAAACTTTAAACGTTCTGGACTTTTTTGTACAGAACTTCTAAACTTTTGTACAGAACTTCTAAAATATTTTGTCTAGAACTTCTAAAGTAAAAAGTTTAGACCAAAATGAACACCAAAATGAACAAAAAGTTTAAACGTTCTGACCAAAATGAACAAAAAGTTTAAACGTTCAACTAATACGTTCTGACCAAAACTACAAATTTAAAAGTTCTGACCAAAATGAACACTAAAATGAACAAAAAGGTTAAACGTTCAGCTAATTAATATGTTTTGACCAAAGCCACAAGTTTAAACGTTCTGACAAAAAATGAACACCAAAATGACACAAAAAGTTTAAACGTTCAACTAATACGTTCTGACCAAAACCACAAGTTTAAACGTTCTGACAAAAAATGAACACCAAAAATGACACAAAAAGTTTAAACGTTCAACTAATACGTTCTGACCAAAACCACAAGTTTAAACGTTCTGACCAAAATGAACTAATACGTTCAAAAAATTAATCGATTGAAACTTTAAATTGATGATCAATTGGATCAATTTTAAGGTTAATTGATCAATTAGGTTGATGTAAATTGATCAATTCTCATCGATTTTGATTATCATGTACATGTATCTGATGTTTTGTTTAAAACCCAGTGAAACAACAGACGATGGCTATGAATGAAATTTGATTATGTTTCTGATATTGGTCTGCAATTTAGGAGTCGATGTATGATCGTGGTTGATGAGCGAATGATTTAATTAGGGACGGAATAGGATTTGAAGAAAATTACAATATTGCCACCGCGTATTTTCATAAATCGACGTTTCAGGCACTCGCGTACCTATTGTACGATAATGGATTATTGTGTTGGACCATTTATCTATATATATAAAAGTAACGATTAATATCATTAATAAATTTAAGAAGTTTATTGCATACAAAATATGTAACATATATAAAATTCCAACACTTTAATTATAAAAGAAATGCGAATTTTATTTGAAAAAACAATTTGGGCTGGGTTTCGAAATGGAAATTGACGAATGTCACAAAATGGGTCACTTGAAATTTAACCTTTTTGTTTTCGGGTTAAAATGGGTTGACAAATTTAAAAAAAATGGGTCGATGTGAGTTAGTGTCATAAGGAAATGAGGTAGGTTCAGGTCGAAACGGGCTTTGGATTGAAATGAGTTCGGTTCAGATTTTGGCTCGGATCGGGTTTCAAGTCGACACGAGCTTTTCGAACGAGACGGGTTGAGTTTCGGCTTCTTTTGGTCGATTTCGGATTCATTTTGGTCTGTTTTTTCAGTTTCGGTTTTTGATCGATTTCTTCGGTTTCGATCATTTCGGTTTTGTTTTGTTTTTTCTTTTTTGCCGATTTTTACGGTTTCGGTTCATTTCTCCGGGGTTTTTTAACGAGTTCAACGGAGGAAATATTTTATGTTTTTAATTTTTTTGATTTATATGTTGAGTTGTGGTTTTTTTATTATTGTTTTTAAATGTTTTTATGATTTTAAATTATAGAATATATGAATATAAAGCCCATGTATAAAGAAAAAGAAGACAAGTGCATGAAGCGATGCCATTGTTGTGCCTTAGTTTACAAGAGATTCCCTCAAGGCATCGTCCTCAAGCCACAATTGTTTTTTATAGTATAAACATGGTTTTATCAAATTTAATGATGTTTAATCCTATATATTAGCTAACTAAATTGTTCTAAAATTTTTACTTTTGTTATAAACTTAAATTTAAAAATAATCAATATTGTAAAGTTTTATAATTTCATATTCCTCACAATTACAATAATCAATCTAATTGATGAAATTAAACAATTGAATTAGTTTAGTATCTTAAAATTTTAGTGATTTCAAACTAAAATACAAATATAATCATAAGAACATAATAGCACATTTATTTATTTTAAAATATATAATCTATATAAATAAATAATAATATTTTATTATGTAATACTCATCAATCAAGGAAGGTATCGTCAAATCATAGCTTCCCTCTATATATAGGCACTCAACACACCAAAACGGTTTTTTACACACAACTACAAAAAAAGGAATTATCAAATTACTACTATACCCTTTTATTTGCTCTCATTAATCAGCCAACACACGATGAAGGCAAGGGTAATCTTGGCATTGAGTTTTATGTTGTTTAACGTATTGGCTTCCGATGATCGACGTAAAAGATGGTGGGACTGGCCGTCGTCTTCTCAGGCAGGCAACTCAATATGTTCGTCCGTTGTACTTCCATTATACGGCAATGTTTATCCCCAAGGGTAAATTGTAGTATATATATATATATATATATTTTAATTCATAATTAAATGCTGATTGATTCAACTTGACTTTTGAGACAATATTATTTTATTTTTATTAATTTTGACTTACATTTGAAGATTTTATGTTTTAGCTGTCTTGGTGTTCATGGTCTGTGTCAGCCGGTTTTGATATATAAATATTTTATGCTATACCGCTAACTATGATTTTAGTAAAATACACACCAAACTAGTGGCGAAGCTTGGACTTTTATACTGGGACTGAAAGTCACGGACCCTGTTTTCGGGGACTCAATACATATACAAATTTTCAGACGAACACCGTCGCCAAAATTTTTAACTGTTTGTTCAATTAAAAATTTTCAAAATCACTATTTTGTATTAACTTTAAAATAAAGATGGTTCGTTAAATAATACATTTTTATAATTACATACTTTTAAAAATAAAATAGCCAGCTGACTTGCTTTGGTTTTAACGGATAGATAGTGGTTTCAATGGTTTTGAATACCACGTCATCACAATTAAACACCCTCAACGAACAACCCTAACATATGGCTTGTTTTAAGGAATCATGTTTGTTTGCTCTAAGATTTAGGCAGTTGTTATGTAATGAAAACATTGTCACATGAAGTTTCTATTTATGGTAAAAACGACAGGTTTTATTATGCTCAGATTAATATAGGACATCCTCCTAGGCCGTATTTCGTGGACCCCGATACGGGCAGTGATTTGACGTGGCTTCAGTGTGACGCGCCTTGTGTACATTGCACTCAGGTTAGTATTGTTGTTGTTATTGACTTATTGCCTTACTAGTATGATCTGGTTTTATAACATTTGATTATTTTTCACTCATACGATTTTTTGGTACTATGTTGTATGTTTTAGGCCCCACATCCTTATTACAGACCAAACAATGACTTGGTTCCTTGTAAAGATCCACTTTGTGCATCACTACATGCAGGAGATCATAGATGTGATGACCCGGGTCAATGTGATTATGAGGTCGAGTATGCCGATGGTGGTTCGTCTCTCGGTGTACTTATCAATGATGTCTCGCTTGTTAATCTTACTACTGGAGTTCGGATCACTCCTCGTGTCACCATAGGGTTAGTAACACTTTTTTAGCGAAAACTACCTACATGTGTGAATTGTGATTTTCTGACGCGATATGAAGCTGCCATGACATTCGTGGGTTTGTGCTTAGTCTAAACATTTTCGAGTCAAGCTATCATTAACAGCTTGACATGTTTGTTTAAAAAGCATGTTTTATGTCAATTAGTATTTTATGCCATTTTAACATAAAATATAATGGCTATTAGACTTTGTAGTCTAAAGGTAATTGTTTCATGGGAAAATTCTCAAAATAAGCGTTTATGAAAACGTTTTTCAGGTTTTAGGTGTCATTTGCAAGAAATTCCCAAAATAGGTATTATAAACTAGTCGTGACGAGTAGTTTATGATTACACACGAGTAGTTTGTAGAACCAGTTAAAACTTGTTTTTTAAAACACAAATATTCAAGTCAAAACGGTCTGTATTCGTCTTAACCCGCGTATAAGCGTGTATGATGTTTGGGGTTCACGTATCTAACATAATTTATGGTTCATATAACACTTTTGGGTAAAGAAACACTTAGTTTTCTAATACTTTGTTCCGCATTATTGACAGGTGTGGATATGATCAGATCCCTGGTCCATCTTACCAACCTCTCGATGGGGTTCTCGGGCTCGGGAAGGGTAAAACCGGAATTGTTTCACAACTTCACAGTCAGGGTCTAATCCGGAAAGTTGTTGGCCATTGTTTTAGCAGCCGTGGAGGTGGGTTTCTCTTCTTTGGAGACGACGTATATGATCCATCACGTATCGTATCAACCCCAATGTCACGCGATTATAGGTTCGAAGCACCCGTATGCAACTTTCGGTAGAAAGTTAATACACTTTTTTATACAAAATTTAATGCATTTTGGTTTCAGAAAGCACTACTCACCTGGGTATGGAGAAGTCATTTATGGTGGAAAACAAACTGGGCTTAAGAATCTACTTGTAATATTTGATAGTGGAAGTTCATTCACATACCTAAGTTCTCAAGCTTATGAAGGCTTACTTTATTTGGTAAATTTTCATAATAAATATAATAAGAATATATCATAATTATTGTTCTTACTATTAATATTCTATGATATTATTATTATAGGTAACAAAAGAATTGAGTGGGAAGCCTATAAAAGAAGCACTAGATGACAGAACACTACCCTTTTGCTGGAAAGGAAGAAAACCATTTAGAAGCATAAAGGATGTAAGCAAGTACTTCAAGCCTTTAGCATTGAGGTTCTCTAGTGGATGGAGGTCCAAAACTCAGTTTGAAATCCCCCTTGAAGGATACCTTCTAATCTCGGTAACTCGTCTTTCTTAACCTAACGATACATATCATCCAGATAACGAAAGTTTAAAAATCGAAGCGTTTATTTTGGGCAGTCGAGAGGGAATGTATGCTTGGGAATTCTCAATGGCACAGAGGTCGGACTTCAAAATTTCAACATAATCGGAGGTAAAATTTTGATCGAGTAACAAATTAAAATGATGATATAAACATATGTTTTAATTTATGGTTTGCATTTGTAGATATATCGATGCAAGATAAAATGGTGATATACGACAATGAAAAGCAAACCATCGGATGGACAACCGCAAACTGTGACAGACCACCGAAGCCCGAAACAATGAGCATTTGATTAATACTATGTATAGGTCTACAAAACTGATAAAGCGAAAGTTTATAAATAACACTTAAAGATGTACACTCTTTTAATACAAACTTCAGTCAAATTGTATCTTTTAAGTTAAACCAGAAGAGCACACCCATTCTGGTGGACGAGAAGTGGCTCGGTGACATGAAGATGCAACTTCTTGCTTGCAGGTCAAGTAACATTTATGCTGTTCAAGGCCAAGAAACCAAAAAACATAGTTTGTAAGAACCAGGAGATGAAGATAACAAACAAAGATATGTGCAAATCATTGTCATGAATCATGAAACGAAAATCTTAGTAAGCAAGATCTAGATGTTATGCTTGTTTTTGTTCATTCTATAACACAGATTAGGTGACTAGAAAAAACATTAACAAACTATAGATGTGTAAAAACTTGTTAACTCTTAAAAGCAGAACAAGATTTTAACGATTCGGTTTTGACGGTTCATAAACAGTTGAAGCTGCCCAAACAGCCCAAACCGAAGCAAGTTGGCCAGTTCAGATAGTTTGAGATTTTAACGGGTGGGTCTTGATGGTTTAACGGTCTGGCCGAGTTTGAAACTTGAAACTGACCGCTTGACCTTTTTTATTTGTTAAATTATTTTTCATTATCGGAATATGAAGTTGCATATATGTATTATTATTACAAACCATCTTTATCACTTTTAACACAAATTAAAAATTAATAAAAAAAAAGCTCCAACAGCCAAAGGCCAAAGCGTTAAACAGCTTCACTAACCGGTTCGGCCAACCCACACGACCAGGCAGGTTTGTTTGTCTTTTCCTAAAACCATAACTATCAATTTGCCTCTAGAACTTTGTGAAAACCAAAAGAACTAGACTGCGGTCACCCCTAAATTACTTAAATTTGTAACGACTGCGGTCCTACAAGACATGTCAAATAGCTCTGTAATTATCTACCAGAGGTAAATGAGATAACAGTTGCAATTAGTATAGGACAGCTGTATCCAAAAGATGAAAATGAAACCAGATATTAGCCTATGCATATTTCAAACTAATGAGACAGCTAAAGGTTGGAAGTACTTTATGCGCAATGTATGAGACAGAAGAATCATAAAAACCCCTTTACCCGGTGTTACCAGCCACCAAGGTTCTTGTGATTTTGCCATGGCGTTTATGCGAAAGGGTCATTTCTATAAGACGTGATCCTATGGTCTTCATATCACTAAGAAGCAAGCATTCTACCCAAGGCTTTCTCTTGAAATCTGTCAGTCTAGGTGTATCTCAAAAGCATTTTAAGCATGGGTCAACTCTACATTAAGAAGTAGCTCCCCTAGAGTATAGAAAGCTGTTTGTAGAAACACAAGTTTCTTGTGGAATTTGGAGTAAATAAAACCTAGGAGGTGAAAAGTGCAGGGTGCAGAGTGCTCACGCGTTGCCTAGGTATATAAAAAAACACACACGCCTAAGACAAAGAAAATGCAATAATAAATAAGTTTAGAAAACTAATTTTATTCCAAAAATAAAATAAAAAAGCAAACCTAGCATAATTAGTAATCAAATCATAACAAAACCTTTTGCAGTAATTAAAAACGTAAAAATACACTTTTAGCAAATTATAAGTTTGCAGTCTTTGATTCGATAAGCAAATTAAAAAGTACAAGTCAAATACTCAATCTTTAAGTATATAAGAAAAGGTTGAAAGCATGCACATAAAAGTTTGAGTCTGCTGCAATTAATATATACAGATTAAAAGAAAGCCCAAACCTTAGAAACTAGGCATCGGCTTAGAAAAAAAGCACCTTCCTAAAAGAAAGAAGAAAAGAGAAGCATATACTATCAACTCGAATACCAGGCAACCGCCTCGCACGAGTGCCTAGGCGTAAAATCCATACAACATACAATCCTTTCCCATGTATGTTAAACTCACACAAGTCTAAACATAGATTATTTCACCTAAAATAACTCACATGGCCAACCTAAGATACACTTAATGAACATGAATCCCTGAAGTTCAATGATCGTCCCGGACACCAAATTTACTATCGTGTCATGTCAATCATCCTGCCGGTAACAAACTAACAACTAGGTATACTGTGCTATTGGGCAGTGTATTAATTTAGAAAAAAATAATGCAACACAGTTTGATGTAACAATTGTTCTCTAATCTGAAGCAGTTCCTGGATTAATAATTTAAAGTATTGGTTATGGCAATCAAGTAAGGCACTTCAGCCATATCAAACACAATAAGCAATGCTAATATTCATGCTTCGACTTACAGGCATCATCTAATCAAAAGCATAATATTCATGCCTTTTAGAAAAAATGGTCCATTTCGACTTTTTACCCAAACTCATTTTGACCAAATTTGTTTTGACCTACCTGTTAGCCAACCCAACCCGACTTGCCGTTTTGCACTTTTGTCAATCTTAGAGAAAACTACAGACAGGAAATAGTTTGTTTGTTATGTACTAAACAAAAGAATCGTAAGAACCCCTTTGCCCAGACCTACCAATCACTATGGTAGCTAAGTAAAGGAATGACAAGTTGACAACCTCACGTACCAAGGTTCTTCAAGATTGTGTGTGCTAGGATAAAATTTTCAATGTAGTTTTGCCCTAGTGTTTATGCGAAACAACCCTTTTGCATAAACCTGTGGTCCTCAAAATCATTCTATCCAAGCCTTGCTCATAGAATCTAGGTGCATCTCAAAGTCAATTTAAGCATGGTTCAGCTTTATATTATGAAGCAACTCCCCTCGAGTAAAGAAGAGGTTGGTAAAAACACAAGTGTCTTGTAGTGTAAATCAAACCTAGGTAGTCAAACACGAAAGACTCAGAGCACTCAGATGTCGTCTAGGTGTAAAAAAAACCTTCATAGATACGACAAGAACACCGAATATACATAAATCATTGAGCTTCAATGATCCTGCCGTGCAGATACCAAATTTGTAACAACTAGGTATACTGCAATTGGACTGTATAGATTCAGAAGAAAATTAAATGCAATACATTTTCATGAATCAACTGTTTTCTAATCTAAAGCCTTTTCTCTAATAAGTGTTGGGAAAATTTCGTGTATACAAGACTTGGAATTTCTGAGAGTCGTTTAGAAATTTCAGATCAAGAGCGAGTACGAGTATTGGTAGTGAATTTTGGAACCAGTACCTTGACCAAATGAACGATGAATCGTAATAACGGAATTCGAATTTGAAATTCATAAAATATTTATTATTTTGACTTAGGATATATAAATCTGACAATAGCTTGATCCTAGCCAGCCCTTGGAACGGCCCTGTTTCTGGAACCTTCTTCCGTGGCGGCAGTAGCGGTGAGGATTTCTTCAGTGTTTGGATCATCTTGTTGATGTGTTTCTTCTTCTTCTTCTTCTTATTTTTGTCGATGGGTTTGGATCGTGAAGCTGATGATGGTGAACCCTTGTTCTTTTCCCCTCTTTCAACAATTATAAAATATATAGTATTAAATAAAATGGTTCAAATAAAATAGAATCTCAACCACTAGATCCAAGGGTCTACATCTATTCTTATATTTCTCACAAAACTATTGTTTTTTACGTTAACCCTACCATAGTATTAAAACCTTGGGGTGTAACTTTGTAACCCCAAACTAAAACTCCGCTCGAGCCAATTACTACAAAATTAATCAGTGAAGTGAGAATAACTAATTAATCGATGTCTAGTCGGGATTTGTGTAACGTTGTCTATTACTAGAACTCGAGTTTGCTCGTGACTCGTTTTTGAAGCATGAGTTTGATTCGGACTCCACTCGTTTGTATTTATCAATTAACTTAGATATATTTATATTGTTTATACATGTGTTTTTTTTAATATAATTTTTTACATGTTTTTTTAATATAACATCTTATCTATTATTTAGCTACTTTTTATCATTATTTTACATATAACAATAGTCATTAAACAAATATTAAATAAAATTTATATAGATAAAAGCCTAAAAGCTCATTTAAGGTCACGAGTCAACTCAAACACAATAAGTTAAGCTCAGGCTCATTTATTAAACAACTTTATTTTTAGGTTCAAGCCCGTATAAGTTCGGTAGGATTTGAGCTTTTTATGAGTCGATCTTGAGTTACTCGCGAATGACTTGGCTCGTTTATTCCCCTGATTAAAACCCTATTTACCATGGTACTAATAAAAGGTATTAATATGATTTTATTTTCATTAAAAACATAACGTATTTCATGGATTTGTTTTATTATTATGAGTTGAAAGAATTTTAAAAAATGTTGGTATAGCTAGGAAATTATTAAACGCGTTGCAATTTTGATATGTTTACGTATTAATGTCATATCACATATGTTATGTTTGAGTCATGTAGTTCTTTTCATGTTACATACATACTTCATGGTTTTGGGTTGTGGACTTGCAGTTTTTTAATATTTAACGAAATCTCAAAGTAAGCATATATATTAACATAATCATCGGATAGTAGTTAGTTGGTAGGTTGATGGAGTTGGCTCGTATATGTTTTTATCATCTTATAAACAATCTATGTTGTATGTTTCACCACAAAGATATTGCAAAAAAGAAGAAAAAAAATGTGTAGCATAACACAATGTAAGATAAAAATTATAAGTTTCTACTTACATCCAATATTCGAAAAGAATGATATCTTTTCCCAATTTCATTGGGATTTGTATAAGATTATATATATTACTAGTTTGATCCTCCCGTGTAACGAGAGTTTATTTAAAGTTTTGTTTTTAATCGTTTTGCTATTTTATGATGATTATTTTATTTTTTAACGTAGTTTTGTTTTAATTTAATACATATATATTAGTTTGTTATTATATTTTTTAACGTTTGGGTTTTATCAGTTGAGATGCTTAGGTTTTTTTTTATTTTTAACGAACAAACATAAACGAACACGAGCATGTTGATTTTTTAACATGTACAAACATGAACACAAATTTTGTCTAATGAAAAAAGAGGCGTTGATGTAGTTGACGATAGTGGGTAGTATTGGAAGTTAATCGACGATGGAGATGATAGACCAGCAACGAAGAACATGTAAAGTAGATAAATTAAATTAAGTTTTGATAATGAGAGTGTTTATCAATAAATAAGATCTTATAACCCATTTGAGAGCTATTAGAGTTTGGTAAGACACATAACCCGTAAAAAATATTCTTTGATAATTAAGGGGTAATTTTACAAATAAATGAGATGTTATAACCCGTTTAAGGGTTATCCGGATTTGGTGAGACCCATGACCCGTGAAAATTATTGTTTGCTTATGAAATAGTTTTACAAATAAATGAGATGTTATAACCCATTTAAAGACTATCCGGGTTCAGTGAGACCCATACCCGCGAATTTGGGTCAAATGCATGAGAAGCCTCCATTTATAAATCAAGTAATCTGGTGGCTCTAAAGAAAGGGGGAACAACCTGAGAGCGACACTTAGGATTTTATAGTAGACAATTATATAGATAGTTAGATTAAGATGCATCAATTTTAATCTATTTGAAACTTCCACCAATAGTCTAAGTTAATAAATCACAAGCGAACGTGCATATGATGTTTGCTATAGTAAAACTGTTAGGTTACGGATAATCTGTACTGAGGATATGTTATTTTTGAGACGCGTCTGGATCAGTTATCCTTGATAAGAGTTCCAGAAATAAATCAGGATCAAGGATCCTCGATATTTGTTATTACTAATGATTGTTTCTCATGTGTAGGTTTATAATTAATAGGTCTAACGGCTGGAAGACCTAGTCTACCTATTATTTCTCTACTGGACTCATTCAGTACGTGGTCAAAAGACTTGGACACAGCTAGTGGGAGAGTGGTGTAAAGATTGGACTAGTTGTTAGCTTTTATTTTTGTTTATAACGAGCTTAAGATCAATTAGATTAGATACTAACACTTCATGTACGTTAGCATACTCAAAGTTCTCTCTAGAAATAGACACACACACATAGCGATTATTGTATTACTGATCATAATCTCCAACCCTTGTAACACCCTTTTTGATTAATAAACCGGTGATAGACGACTTGTCATCACCCGAGGTTTTTGTGCCGGCGATCCGACCAAGATCAAGGGCTTTTCCTCGCAACAAATCTCTGTGTTATGGCTTACATTCATTTCAAAATCGTTGTTATCATTCAAGCACTAAACCTCACTTTACAAATTTGGTTACATTATCCTGAACTGATTTTTAACTAAAACAGACACAACGTTGAAACATGAATTTTCAAGAAAATAGGAGTACTTAAAGGAATACCAACATAATCTTTCTCTATTGTAGTAGAAGATAAAACCTACAATATACACACCAATCAGTCTTTAGTTCAAAGAGGTGGTGCTGGCCAATATCAGAAGTTCTATTTGATCCAAATAAACAATCTATGACAAATGTTAGCAAGTGAAAGTAGAAAAATATATCTTGAGCAAACTTAATGAAAAATGAATTATGTTAGGAGAAGTTTGCAAGGTTTTTGTTCAATTTCACCTCTCCTTCTCATCGCTCTCGTTTTAAAAACCAAGTCTTATATATATGGGAAGGAAAGAAGAACACAATGGAAGTGCAAAAGTTGAATACGAAACTCACCACTTTTTGTTGACCTCATTAACCAAAAAGGAATCACTTCTTTGGAAGAAGCCAACACAAATGAGGTGGACGCCATCGCCTCTCTCATCTCACATGCAAAGTCAAATTCCTTCTAGAATTACATTTTATAAATGTAAGTTTATATTTTATAGAATTTTCAATTTCTATAAAACAAACATATATGTTTTACATTTATATTTTCACACAAATTGTTTAACAATATAAGATCATTAAATTCTTTATTTCAAACATATATTTCACGTAACAATTGCACATTTAGTCTTGCCTATGATACCGCTTTTATTAGGGCATTTGTACGCGAACTTGATGTCGTGGTTTAATTTGACACTTACAGAATCATATAATCGTATATCAATGATCATTGTCATATGCCAACCTTGAATCAACAATACACACACTAATGTTTTTTTATATAGGCCCATTTACTCCTGCTTCTCCTATTTTTAAATCTACATTTTTGTTTACCGTAACACTTGGTCAATCTTATAACAAATTGCTACAATAATTTTGAGGTCTAATCAGTGGTTGCAATGTGGGCGCCGTTGATGTTTTTTTTTTTTGTAATAGCAAACTTAATTGCTACGGTACTTTGAGGTTCAATCAGTGGTTTCCATGTGACAGCAACTGAGTTTCTTTTTTTATATATAATATTCCGAATTCCGTTTTTGTATATATAGCCTTGAAGATTAAAAAAAACTACAAAGAGGTAAGGTGGTGTGGTAGTAACTATGTTTTGTCTTTGAGCCGGTAGATCAAGGCTTGAGCCTTGTTCAACCCGTTTTAAGTTCTTTTTTCAAGAAAACAGTAATTTCTTCTATGTATAGATTTGAAACTAAATCAACAATAACAAATCTAAAGTTATGTTGTGGTGAAAGGTAATGATGTTCTATTACAATTCAACACGAGTTCAAGCTTGTAGGTTATAGATTTTTTTTATTTTAATTTATTATTTTATAAATAGGAATGTTTAGATAACAAAATAGAACACGTTGAGCCAAACCCTAGTAAACATTAATATCAACTTGTTTTTTTTTGAATGACCAACATAATGTCTAGGTACATCGTATGAGGTGACTCAATGACAAAAGGTTACAGCCAGCTAGCCCAACCTAGCCGTACGGAGCTATTAAGCGCCTCCAAGTTATATATAGTTTTAAGAAAAACCCACATGTCCGAAGACCCAATAATAGAATAACCTAAATGCATTTAAGATCGAACTGAAGATCACAAATATCTTAACTTTTTCATTGACTCATTAGTTTCCTCTCAAATCATAATAAATGAAGATTGAACTTGGAGTTTTTATTTTTCTTGCCACCACACCATGTTGAAAAGAAAGATATTAATATGATTTAATTAATAATAATCCAAATTATTTATGTATTCGGTTGCAATAAGTTGAAGTCCCTCGTATTCCTACTTTCCAACCCGGAAGAAGAGTCAGTGAGTCGAGAGAGAGAAATGACATCGTTCTCCGGCGAAGAATCCACGATCCAATATTCCGGCAGCCACCTGAGCGACGGTTACTTCAACGGCGAACAACCCGCATCAGATCCATTCGGATTCGGTCATTCCGATCCCAGCACTTACTCCAACGGCAATGGCACTCATGCTTATAATATCGGAGAAGATGCTGACGGAATATTCACTTCCGACGGACCACTGCTTCCGCCTCCATCTGAAATGAAACAACACGAACAAGGATTCGCTCTTCGTGAATGGCGCCGGTAACTTATTATTTACTGGATCTCTCATAATTCTCTTCTGTTTCTTCATCATCCCATCCATAATTATGAGCTTGGATTTGGGATATGCAAATAATTTATTTGTATGTTTTTGGTTCAAACACTGAGTGGCTTTTGTGCTTAGTTTAATCTATTGATCTGTATTAAAGAAAATAAAAAAGAATTTCAAGGGGTTTAATATGTTGAATACAAATCAAGATCTATATGTGATATTCATTTCAAGTTCCGACCAAATTATTTATTTATTTTAGATCTTGATATGTCTTACCACCAGATCACCAGCCTTTAGATCTTGATATGTATAAACCTCTGTTGTGTATAGCAAAAGTTTAGGTTTGCTTTCAACTGTAGGAGTACTCAGAATGTGATTTATCTTTCTTGTCCAGACTGAATGCAATTCGCCTAGAGGACAAGGAAAACAAGGAGAAAGAATTAAGAAACCAGATCATGGAAGAAAGTGAAATGTACAAACGAGCTTTTCATGAGAAAAGACACCACAACACCGAGACTAACAAGCTCACCAACAGACAAGGAGAAAAGGTAATTCTGATTACACGTATAAGACAAAATGGGCGTGCTGGGGGGTCAAATTGGGTTTGGTTCTAAACTGGTCAGGTCGGATCGGGCCAACACGTCAACACATTTTGTTATTTTTTTTGTTTTTAAACCCAAGAATCGCGGAACTAAGCATTTGAGAACACTCTGCGTCACTTTTGACATGTTTTTATAGCTAAGATTTCATAGTTTGCTCATCTGACCCAAAACGGCCCACGTATAGTTAAATGGGTTGAATTGTCCACCTCTTAGTTTTAAAAGCTGCCGTGCATGCTTGCTCTAATTGAAAGCAGGGGTGTGTGCCGTCTGCATGGGTCAGTTTTGGGCCAAAACCAAAATATCTGGTTTTTATTTTAAATCATTTGTTTCGGCGCGCAATTTCGGTTTGGGTTTTGTTTATGTTTCAGCTTTACCATTTGAGCTTGAATTTTTGGGTCGAAAATAATTTGGCCCAAAACAAAGATTTTGAACAAAAATTTGGGCGTTAATTTTTTTGTTGGTTAATAATCAATTGATTATTATAAGTTGGGCTAATGTTTTCGGGTTAACACTATTTATTAAATTCTTACAAAGTACTAAATGAAAAATGAAGATTTTTAAACTCGGTTTGATTTTTTTGTTTTTTTACATGCAAAACCGAAACTGAACCAAAAATACGGTTTTTACGAAAAATGAAAACCAGTCCGTCGGTTTTAGTTTGGGTTTGGCTAATTTGGTTCAGATTTACTGTGAAGGATCGGTTTTTTTGGGTTTTTTATTTCCGGTTTTATGCACACTCCTAGTTGAAAGTGAACTAGTGTGATATTTCAGCAATATATTGTTTTCTGTTATAAACCAGATATACAATACCCTACATAACTATATGTGATGATTATATTCTTGTATATATATTCTGATGTACTGAACATTTAGGATTGATATTATTCAATACTATACAAAGTCTCTCTGGATTCTCTGTTTCATTTTACATTATCAGCACAAATTGCTCTCTACATAAATTCATCCGATTGTTCATCGTATTCGGGTACACATAATCATCCTCACGGTTTGTTGTATATGTTATCATGCTATTAATGTTTACAATAGTATAGATATATATTTCTGTGCAAGATGAATTTATATGTATAAGCAAGAATATAACCGTCACATATAGTTATGTAGGGTACTTTATTTATATCTGGTTTATAACACTCCCCCTCAGATATACATTATTATACACTATCAACATTATGATTTCTACATCTTACCCTTATGGGGTAGAGGTAAGGCTGTCTACATCTTACCCTCCTCAGACCCTACTATAGCTTTGCTATTGGTGGGATATACTGAGTACGATGATGATGATGATGATGATGATGAACATTATGATTTCTAATCTTTTTTAAATATTTTAAAGATTTAATCACTCAATGATTAGTTTCTTTAATAATTATAGTACTAGTTTTGTTAACCATTAAAAATTTATTACTCAAACACACTTGGCACTATTATAAGGGTGGGGAATTGGGAGTTTCTGACCTGAACCTAACACGGAATTCATAAGTTAGGCGTTAGTCTAAATGAATCTGGCTTGAAGTGTTGAACCTGCGAACATGTAAGCCACGGGTCAACCCATACCTGGCTTGTTCACGGGCTGATTCGTTTACCTTTGTGACTTTTTAAGACATCATCATCATCATCATCATCGTACTCAGTATATCCCACCAATAGCAAAGCTATGGTAGGGTCTGAGGAGGGTAAGATGTAGACAGCCTTGCCTCTACCCCATAGGGATAGAGAGGCTGCTTCCGGTGAGACCCCCGGCTCGATAGTAGTTTTGCATCAAGCCTTGGACATGAGGCACATAGCACTCAATCATCGGGACACCGGCTGATCGGTGCATGTACCCTTGTCTTTCGGCTATCAACGCCACCACATGATGCCTGATTAACCTTCCGCTACTTTTAACGTTATTTTTACGAGATTAGTAAAATAACGTCAAAATAAGTGCAATTTCAATTTTGCCCACCCGAAGGTTCACACATATATACATTATATGCGCGCACCGCAAGCAGGGTTTTGACTTTTTAAGACGTGTTTTTTAATTAGGTATTTTATGTCAAATTAGAAAGATTAAAGAGAAATGGGCATCATGTTTTAGTAGTTTAAACTTTAAACATAATTGTTGTATATTTTGGGTTGTAAATTTGTAATTCTAGAGTGTTGATATGCAAATAAAATGTAGCGGGTTAACGGTTTGTGTTTGTGCTAACCTGTGATTACTCTTGTCGTGTTTTGGTTAGCGTGTCACATTCGACCCACCAACCAGCGAACACGACCCATTTAGCACCCCTTTGCTCACACCTCATTAGGACTGCATTTTAAACTCACATCTTTGTGTTTTATATCTCAATGGTTTCATCTTTTTTGCTTTAAATCAGTATTTTTTGTTTAAAACAGTTATATCTAGAAAAGCAAGAGAAATTCCACAAAGAAGCCAATAAACAATACTGGAAAGCAATAGCCGAGTTGGTTCCTCCTGAGGTTCCGAACATCGAGAAACGAGGCAAGAAAGATAAAGACAAGAAACCGTCCATTGAAGTCATTCAAGGACCGAAGCCTGGAAAACCAACTGATCTGTCCAGGTTGAGACAGATTCTGGTGAAGTTGAAGCAATCACAGCCAGCACACATGGTTCCAACGCCACCGCCTGCCTCCAAGGATTCTAAAGACACAAAGAATGCAGCAGCAGTACCAGCAACAGCTGCTAAAGATGATGCTCCTAATGGGACTGTTGAGGTTTTGACTGCAATAGTTGACCAGGTGGTTACTGCAGTTGCTGCCAACTGATTTGGTTCGAGTGGATGGTTGTATAAGTTTCTTGTGGTGTTTGATTGTTGGCGGGACACTTTGGTTGTATTGTTTTGGTTACGATGGTTCTGAGTTGATTCTATTATTCATTTTGTTTATGATAAATGTTGTTTTTGATATACAAATAATTTGTTTTGATATGTGGCTCTGTTATTACCTTATGATTAGATTGGCATTCATTTTTGTAACCGACAAATACTTTATAAAAACAACTAGGTAATAAACTGCCGTGTTGCGGCGATGCAAGACACGTGCTCGGTTGGTATTAGTTAGATTCGTTACGGTGACAAATCCAAAAGGATAAGTAAACGGCTAAAATAACATTGACAATCAAATATACTTGTGATAAAAACATGTTTAAAAAGATGTGTAGTCGGTTGGAAAAACCCGCATGTTGTGGAATAGAGTTGTGATAAAAAAACATGCCTAAAACAACGTGTAGTCGGTTGGTAATACACACAAAATGTGATCGTTAGTTGTGAATTCGATCAATATCAATGACACTGGAACTAAACAAAAAAATCTAAATTCGTCAACGCTAAAATACAATTAACATATTAAAAAAAATTAACATATGTATTTTTTTGGTTGAAGAAAACATACTTTACAAAATGAAAACAATAAAAAAAAAAGTAAAATATATTCTAAAAACAATATTGCAGCACAATAAAGTAGCCAAAAATAAAAACATGAGAGGGGTTCGAACATGGACAGAGCAACAATTCATGTTTCAATGAATGCTGGCTTAACCACCACACCACCAAATGATAATTGGTATTGTTTCCTAAATAATGACTAAAATAGTTCTAGAAATTGAATCTTTTATATGGCACCGACATGTGAATTTTAATCTATAGTATAAAGATAACGCCACATTACTAATTCGACTGATGGAACCGGCCAGCAATAGCTTTGTGCTCCTTGTTTTAAAAGCGGTTCGACTGATAGAGTCGGCCACCACATCACTAACTCAATCAACGTGAGTAAACCGGGTTAGTGGTTGAATCGGACTTCTTTCCTATATGTGATTTGTGTTAGTATTCATAATATTTTTACATAGCATAAGTTTTATTTGTAAAGTATATAAAGGAACTCTAGGTGGATTAAGAATAGAATCTTTTGATTGTAGTTTTTGTTTCAAATCCTTTTCTAGTGGTGAATCTATATCTAATAAATAAATATCACTCATAAGTCATAAGTCATGACATTGTGTTTCTTTTCATCCTTTTTTTCAGACTCCATCTCTTATAAAAATATACAATACTAATTTAACTAACAAAACACATTCAATTTAAATTATCTCTTATCTTCATAAAATTTAAAATCTAATTACGTAACTAGAGTTTAATCGAATAATTAGTATATGCTGTACATAATTCTAAACTTTTTTTTATCACATGTTAATTAATATTAAGTAAGAGAAACATAATGTACAAATTAAATTAACGTGCTAATTGTGATAATCAAGTAGCAGTGGTGAAGGATAGTTGGGGCCAGGGGTGGCCCCGGTCCCCTCTGTTTTTTTGTGCGGTAGTATTCATCCGACATTTTTTATATGTAGTGTAAGTGTACCCGTTTTCAACCGAAAATTTGATTGCGTCCCCCTTTGTTTACGGTTTTTTAATGTGTATTTTCGTCCGCCCCCTTGACATCTTCGTCCAAGCTTTTCCACTGTCAAGTAAAGTAATTATATATACAAGTTGAGTAATTATGTAATTACTCTATAATGTAATTACATAATTACTTGATACTTATAATTAACATGCTAATTTTATTTTATTTGATTTAAACTCATATCAAGTATTATGTCTTAGTAAAAAAAGGGTAATAATGTAAACATGTGTATGAAGTAAAATGAAAGTCAAAGAAATGAAGCAATAGGGAAATTTAAGCCAGAAGAACTAGAAAGAAAGTGTTGTTTGCTTACCCAAACTATAAAAAACAATATCTGTCACTAACAACCAAATCCAAACAAAAAGAAAGAAAAAATCGTTTTCAATGAAACACGAAAAGTCGTTTCTCTTTCAGCTTTAGAATCAATCCAAAAGCCTCATAATTTTAGTTCTTTAGATACACCACAATGTATTATACTCCTCTCAACTTGACCTCTAAAAATATCGGTAATGGCGGATAACCAAGATAGAAAATACACTAGTGACCCCGATGAAAGCGGGTCTAGCGATGGTGAGAGTACTTTAACATTGACCGTCTACGAGATAAAGTGTAAGGATTCTTCTTCAACCGTTATTTGAATATTTGCTACATTTTGTTGTTGTTTTAATGTTTATTTTTTCCATCTTTGTATTATAGTCTTGACATGCACCGGTAAAATCATCTCTCTTAAAGTCAAATGCTTATACCAAATTGCTAACATCAAGTTAATGATCCAGGCTAAGGAACATATTTCCTTTCACCAGCAGGAGCTCATCTTCAACCGAGTGGCTCTTAAGAACCACCATACCCTTTTTGATCACTACATCAAGGATAATGCGGTTCTTACACTTATGCGTAAGTCTGAACGATTTATAAAAATTAATGTCTTGATTGCTGATAATGAAAGAGCCTGTTTGTGACATTTGTCAAATTCGGGCCTCGATTGTATTCAAATTCGTGTTTTTTTTTGTTGGAAACCGACCCGTTTTGTAAATCGAAACTCATGTTATATACGATACTGGTTTTTATGTTATCAAATCATTCCCATTTGTTTAATTTGAAAAACCCCTTTTACGGATTCGAAAACGCATTTAAAACGAGCAAAATACATCAAAAACGAACTTCCGGACGCGAAACGAACCACTAGACGAGCTGGGCCAGCCCCTTGGGCACGCAGCGCCGCGCGGTCAGGGACTAAAAGGAGCTCACGCGGCGCCTGGAGGTGTCTGCACACAATCCGGATTTGTTTGTTGTTTTGTGCTTTGCTTGTTTGTTTAACTAATCTATTTTCTTGCAAACATAAAAGAGAACCTTGCAAAGAAGCTTTGACCCTTACCCTATATATACACACACCCATCTTCTTTATTTATTCTTGCTATCACTCCAAATTCTCTCTAAGTTCTCCATAGATTCAAGGTTGTTATTTCTTAGTGTTCTTGAAGTTTTGACTTCTAAAAGTCAAACTAAGTTTAATCGTTACACCTCAGCATGTTCCGTCGCTTTTAGTCGGGGTGTGACAGATTGGTATCAGAGCCTTGACATTAGGATATGTGGTTAGACGTAACGACCTAGTATTGTTATGCTTAGGGTCCTATACGTGAGCTTATACGTGTTTACTCTATATTTGATTGTTCATATCGCATTTATTTATAAACTTGTTTAAATTCACCAATATCCTAAATGTTCACATACACACACTTTCATAGTATTTCCAAGGTATCCATACCTTAAAACGCAAAACGTAGATTTTTATTGTGTTTTATGGATTACAAGATTAACTTGGATCCCGTTGTTTCAAATCCCTTAAAGGTTGCGTTTATATCAGGTTTGTAGCCATCATAGAAAATGAGACATTATAAAATGACCATCTGACAAAAAGATTCCAAGGATCGAAGGTGATTTACTTACCTGGAATGGTTGAGTTATAGTGCTCGTTTTCTAGGCCACAAATCGTGTTATACATGTCAATTCTTTATGTTGGAATCGGTCTGCCCAAGACACATATTAGAATTGATGTGGCTAGTACGTTATGATCCAAGTCGGGTCATACCCAATAACAAGCTAGACAAACACCATGATATTTATTCAAGATATGATCTAAAAGTAAATATCAAACACTTAGAATATTTAGAAATGGGTTTCTAGATATTTGCATTTGTGTAATATATAAATTATATGGTTAATTTATATTTTGAGAGAAAGTATTTTATGTTGTTGTTTAAGTTGGTTAAACAACAAACATAAAAGGCATGTCACATAAGTAACAAATATTAATACTTGACATTTGAATTTGTTGGAGGGAAACCAAAAGTGGGGCCACCCCTTCCCCCCCTGTCTCTTGTCTTTATTATTTTATTATTTACTAGGACATGCAAGTAATGTTGAAGATAGAGAGTTATTATTCAACAACACTTTCTCTCTCACACACAAGAACTCTCTCTTTCTCTTCTCCTTTGATTTCGGCCATAAGGAGAACAAAAACAAGGAGAGGCTATCTAAGTACAAATCCTAGCATACAAGGTGTTTGTTGAAGGCTTGGGGGGTATACAAGCTTGAGGTTTCCTCCTTTGGAATCTAGCCGTTCATATCATTCATCCCCTTCGGTTTTCTAGACTTGAAGGTAGTATGCCAAACACCCTATGGTTGTTTTGATAGTATGTATTTCGTATATGGATCCGGGCATTGGGTTTTATATAAAACGGGTTTTATATGTATTGGTAAACAAGATTTAAAACAGAATTTTTCCGCTGCGTTTTTCTATATAATGGGTTATATGGACTTTGATAATCTTGTTAAACCCAACAATGGCATAAAGAGCCGCTTATACGGATACATGCTTCATAGATCTAAAAATTTTCGGGTTTTATGGTGTGGTTCACCATATAGCCGAAAGTTTTTGCCTTTTTGGTTACCCCTTGGTTCCTCAAGATTATACTTTACATGCATGTGATAATCTTGAAGAATTAAGTCATATGGATGATTAATTATTTTGTTTGGACAAAAACCCAAAACTTTCGGTTTTGTTTCTCTTGGCCGAAAGTTTTATGGGTAAGAGGGGAACCATTTTGGTCTTCTAAGACCTTGTATATTTGGATGTGCATTTGGATGTTCATAACCTAGCCATGACATTTGGATGTGTGTTTATGTTGTGATTTATTTAATATTCAATTTGGTTGTAATATTCTTTTATTTGGGTTTGTAATCTATTTATTTATTTCATATTGGTTGTAATAATAAGTTGATTAGTTGTATTTCTTTTACTAGAGAAAAATGTATTAGGATAAATTTTTTGTAAAAGAAGAAGCAACATAGTTACGGTTTTGGTTTTGGGCCTTAATGGACTTCATAGTCCAAGATGGGATTTTAGCCCAAAGACCAAAGCCCAAACTTGGAGGCCCATGGAAGCTAGGAGCTGAACTTGGAGCCCAAGTGGAAGCCCAAATAAAGTGGAAGAGTCACAACATAAGGTGGACACTTGAAGCATATGGATGCGGGATCAAGTGGGAGTTCACCGACACATGCCTTGTGTCATTCTTGTCCCTTAGTAGAGACCTTTTGACACACTTGTTTCGGTCAACAAGTGTTGCCTATTTTTTAGGTGGCTATGGTTATGGACATGTGCTTGTATTTTATGCTTGTATGGTTGTTTTAATTTTATTGTTTATCATGTTTGGATGTTATCAATTAAAATCGACAACTAGCATAAAAGTGATTCCTTTGAAATTATTAAGTTATAAAATTGGTTTTATTAACTATTAATGATTTCATAATAAAGTGGGTTTTATTAAAAGGAATTTGAAAACTGGTTTTCAAAGGTACCATACATTTGAATGCATGCAAATGGAAGGTACATTAAATAGTTTTCCAATCTAGAATTTTGAAAACTAAAATCCCTTTCAAAACAAGTTGAACACCATCCTTTTATACGACACTTAAGTCACTTGTAGACTTGATTTTTGGGATAGGGTCACCTAACCATATTTAAGAAAACTTGTGATCTTAAGGTGGTTTTACAATAATTTTGGGATGAGGGTCACCTAACCACTTGTATGTGTAAACTCAGACGTGTGTGTAAGTAGGACGACTTGATTTGAAAACATGTGGATAGGGTCACCGACACATGGCATTCAAAGGTATTGATGGGATTAAACGTGCCAACTAAACATATGATGTTTAACCGATCCCATAAAACTAGAAGTTGCAAAGGGTTGCAATTGTCAAACGTTGAATACTTTGTTAATTCGGATAGTAGGATAAAGGTCACCTAACTACTATTTGAATGAAACGTTGGATTCTAGATTTTAATCAATAATTGTCTTGGAGACTTTAAAGGGTATTAAAGATTAAAATTTATTGATATCGAAGATACTAAATTGAACTTTGTTAAATTCTTTATAGATGGCCGCAAACAATCCACGGAACGTTATTATCCCTCATGTGCATAATCTATCACTTAGATCCATTCTGGATAAGGATCGTCTAAAATTTAATAACTTTATGGACTGGTATCGAAACTTGAGAATTTTTCTCAAGCAAGAGAATAATTCCTATATTTTAGATGATCCTATTCCCGATGAACCCGATGTCAACAACTTGGATGCCTATGCGGATTGGCTTAAATACACCGAGGATTCGGTGCAAGTTTCTTGCCTCATGTTGGGAAAAATGATTCCCGAGATCCAAAAGGATTTCGAGAATCATGGGGCGTATGACATGATAACCCAACTTAAGGAAATGTTCCTTACTCAAGCAAGGGTGGAGCGCTTCGAAACGGTTCGAGCACTTCATGCATGCCATATGGAAGAAACCCAATCCGTGTCATCTTATGTGCTTAAGATGAAAAGCCACATTGATCGGCTTGAACGGCTTAACTGTCCCGTCTCAAAAGAGTTAGCCACAGATTTGATCCTGAACGGCCTAACTAAAAGGTTTGAGACATTCTTCATGAACTACAACATGAACGGATGGGACAAAAGCGTTGGTGAGCTTCACGCAATGCTTAAGACAGCCGAAGCCGGTATGGGTAAAAAGGTTTTACCCGTTCTTTCGATCAATGAGGGTGGCTTGAAGAAAAGGCATCACCCGGAACCAAAGGCAAAGGTTTCTGTTGGTAAAGGGCAAGTTAAGAAGGGGTTCAAGGGAAAGGCAAAGGCGGAACCCAAACTCAAGAAGCTAAATGTTAGCGCTGAGGATCCGTGCTTTGGTTGTGGGGAGATAGGTCACTGGATGAGAAACTGTTCGACCTATCTCAAGGAGTTGAAAGCTAAGAGGGATGCGGGGCAAACCTCAGGTACAACTTTCATGATCCATATTGATCTTAATATTGTTTCTTCTAACACATGGGTATTGGATACCGGATGTGGAACTCATATCTGCAATTCATTGTAGGGGTTCAAAAGAAGAAATGATTTCAAGAAAGGAGATATAAGTCTCTTCATGGGCAATGGAGCAAAGGTTGACGTCCAAGCCCGAGGAGATTATGTTTTGAAGCTTCCAAATGGTTTGGAAGTTATTTTGAAAAACATTTTGTATGCTCCTAGTTTGACTAGGAACATTATCTCCGTTTCTCTTTTAAGACAATTTGGTTATGATTTCAAGTTTGTAAACAATGGTTTTTATGTATTCATGAATGATGTCTTTTATTTTAAAGTGATGCCGTTTAATGGCATTTATGAATTGGTTCATGATGATACATCCATTGATAACTCGTTGTACCAAGCAAGCACCAAAAGACTCAAATTGGATTTGAGTAAAACATTTCTTTGGCATTGTCGCCTTGGTCACATAAACAAAGATCGCATTCATACACTTCAAAAGAATGGTCTTTTGAAATCAAGCGATGATTCATTTGATGAATGTGAATATTGTTTATTGGGAAAGATGACCAAGGAGCCCTTTAATGGAACTAATGAAAGGGCGAAAGACTTATTAGGTATCATACATTCGGATGTATGTAGTCCTTTTAAGACAATGACAAGGAATGGTGAAAGATACTTCATTACCTTTACCGAAGATTATAGTCGCTATGGGTATGTGTTCTTGTTAAGACACAAAAATGAAGCCTTTGAAATGTTCAAAGTCTTCCAAAATGAAGTACAAAATCAACTCAACAAAACAATCAAAGTATTACGTTCCGATAGAGGAGGTGAGTACCTCAATGATGCGTTTCTAGAACATCTTAGGAGTTGTGGGATTGTCTCACAACTTACTCCACCTGGAACACCACAACATAATGGTGTTTCTGAGAGGAGAAATCGAATTTTATTAGATATGGTTCGATCCATGATGGCTAGAAGCACATTACCTCTATCATTTTGGGGTTTCGCACTGATCTCTGCTGCCCGTATTTTAAATATAGCACCAACCTAGAAAGTGGAAAGGACACCTTTTGAAATATGGCATGGAAAGGCTCCATCATTATCATATTTAAGGGTATGGGGCTGTGAGGCTTATGTTAAGATCTACACCCCGGACAAACTTGAAAGCCGATCCACTAAGTGTATCTTTGTAGGATATCCCGAAGATTCGATGGGATATTATTTCTACAATCCAAATGAGCATAAAGTGTTTATAGCTCGCAAGGCTAAGTTCTTGGAAAGAAGGTTCCTTATGGAAGGAACTGATAGAACTATGGAACTCGAGGAGGATAGAGAACCACAAGCCGATACACGTTTGGTTGACACTAGCAATCAACAAGAGGTTGTTGATAATGATCAATTGGTTGATCAACCCACACAAAACGTTCGCAAATCTGGTAGAATTAGCACCCCACCTGAAAGATATGGATTTTTCTTGGATGGATGCTATGTGGTGGATTGCGACGAACCAACCACATACCGAGATTCAATGTCACAATCTGATTGTGATAAATGGCTGGAAGCCATGAACGTTGAGATGCAATCCATGCATGACAACCAAGTATGGGGCTTGGTTGTACCACCTCTAAATTCCAAACTGGTTGGAAGTAAGTGGGTTTTCAAGAAGAAAACTGATATGCATGGAAACTTGGATACTTATAAAGCTAGACTTGTAGCAAAGGGTTTCACTCAAACTCAAGGGGTTGATTATGATGAAACTTTCTCGCCCGTGGCGATGTTAAAGTCTATAAGGATATTGTTTGCCATAGCCGATATTACGACTATGAGATATGGCAAATGGATGTCAAAACTGCTTTATCTAAATGGCCATCTTGAGGAAGATGTCTATATGGTTCAGCCTGAGGGTTTTGTCGATCCACAACAATCTAATAAAGTATGCAAGTTGAAGAAATCAATCTATGGATTGAAACAAGCATCTAGAAGTTGGAATCACCGTTTTGATGATGAAGTTAAGAAATTTGGATTCATCAAAAACGCTGATGAAGCTTGTGTGTATAAGAAAGCAAGTGGGAGCATCATTACCTTTCTGGTATTATATGTCGATGACATATTACTATTTGGAAATGACATTCCAACCTTGGAAGGTGTAAAAGCCTGGCTTGGAAGCTGTTTTTCCATCAAGGATCTTGGTGAGGCCGCCTATATTCTAGGAATAAGGATCTATAGGGATAGATCAAGGCGGTTGATAGGTTTGAATCAAAGTGCATACATTGACAAAATCTTGAAAAGGTTCAAGATGGAAAACTCTAAGAAAGGTTTGGTACCTATTCAAAGAGGAACAATGTTGAGTGTTTCTCAATGTCCAAGCTCAAAGGATGAGCAAGACAAAATGAATGGAATCCCATATGCATCTGCTATAGGATCCATCATGTATGCCATGATTTTCACCAGACCGGATGTGTCATGTGCTTTGAGCATGACAAGTCGATACCAACAAAATCCGGGAACTAGCCATTAGATGACAGTTAAGAGCATATTGAAATACCTTAGAAGGACTAAGGATATGTTTCTTATATATGGCTCTGGTGAGGAGGACCTCGTTGTAAAGGGTTACACGGATGCGAGTTTCCAAACTGATCGAGATGATTCTCGATCACAGTCGGGATATGTATTCGTTCTAAATGGTGGTGCTGTCGCAAAAAAAGACGTGGTTGCCTTGTCCACCACTGAATCGGAATACATCGCCGCCTCCTTGGCAGCTTAAGAAGCTGCATGGATTAGAAAGTTCATTGCCGATTTAGAGGTAGTCTGTACCATTCAGGACCCTCTAGAAATCTTTTGTGACAATGAGGGTGCGATTGTTCAAATCAAGGAACCCCGTGCACATCAAAAGACTAGGCACATTGAGCGGAGATTCAACTACATAAAGAATGAAGTTGAAAAGGGAAAGATATGTATTCGCAAAGTTCACACTGATCAAAACATTGCGGATCCACTCATGAAGCTCCTTGAAAGGCCGAAGCATGAGGGTCATACTTACGCCTTAGGATTTCGATATTCTAGTGATTGGATTTGATCTATTTTGTATTTGGATATCGGAACAATTGTTATTTTGACTCATTCATATGATTATGGTTTATGATTATGACTTTTGAGTTATGTTCCATTTTAGCATGTTTAAATCCGTGAATAATTAGATTATTCTAAACGTACGTAGTCGATCATACTTGTGGGAAAAAATATGAAAGTAAGACTATTATGAACTTGGACTGGTAGATATTCATGAGGTATGAATATAGCAAAGGGTTTGCTGCCAAGGTTCATAGATATTTATTGGATAAATATTGGACATGACCCGCTCTCAATTTTACTGCATGGAATCCTTGTGATTTGTGATCATAAGTAAATTTGAGTAAAGGCGAACATCATAGTATCCTCCGACCTGAGATACATATTGGGTCTTGATATTCGCCGACTATTATACTTGACTTAGTTCTTCGCTGCTCTGAAATATGTCAGCACATAAGGCTAAGCTCAAGTATAGTACAAGGTGATAGTGAGAGATGTATGTAGTTAATACGGGATTTGTCCCTCTTATTCGTTGAGAGTTAAATGTCTAAGGCCTGAAAAGTTAAATCAACAGAGAATGATCACTCTGTGTCTCTGTATTTAACATGACATTTGTGGCAAAAGGATAATTGATAGTTTCACCTAAATAACTTCAAGGGACTTGAAGGGGATGATGTTATTGAATGGCACTTCGTCATACGTATTAGGGGTAGTAAACCGTTGTTAGGCGGTATTTGCTACTTTCATCAATCTTCTATGTATCTTGTGAAAGTGGGAGAATGTTGGAATCGGTCTGCCCAAGACACATATTGGAGATGATGTGGCTAGTACGTTATGATCCAATTCGGGTCATACCCAATAACAAGCTAGACAAACACCATGATATTTATTGAAGATATGATCTAAAAGTAAATATCAAACACTTGGAATATTTAGAAATGGGTTTCTGGATATTTGCACTTGTGTAATATATAAATTATATGGTTAATTTATATTTTGAGAGAAAGTATTTTATGTTGTTGTTTAAGTTGGTTAAACAACAAACATAAAAGGCATGTCACATAAGTAACAAATATTAATACTTGACATTTGAATTTGTTGGAGGGAAACCAAAAGTGGGGCCACCCCTTCCCCCCCTGTCTCTTGTCTTTATTATTTTATTATTTACTAGGACATGCAAGTAATGTTGAAGATAGAGAGTTATTATTCAACAACACTTTCTCTCTCACACACAAGAACTCTCTCTTTCTCTTCTCCTTTGATTTCGGCCATAAGGAGAACAAAAACAAGGAGAGGCTATCTAAGTACAAATCCTAGCATACAAGGTGTTTGTTGAAGGCTTGGGGGGTATACAAGCTTGAGGTTTCCTCCTTTGGAATCTAGCCGTTCATATCATTCATCCCCTTCGGTTTTCTAGACTTGAAGGTAGTATGCCAAACACCCTATGGTTGTTTTGATAGTATGTATTTCGTATATGGATCCGGGCATTGGGTTTTATATAAAACGGGTTTTATATGTATTGGTAAACAAGATTTAAAACAGAATTTTTCCGCTGCGTTTTTCTATATAATGGGTTATATGGACTTTGATAATCTTGTTAAAACCCAACAATGGCATAAAGAGCCGCTTATACGGATACATGCTTCATAGATCTAAAAATTTTCGGGTTTTATGGTGTGGTTCACCATATAGCCGAAAGTTTTTGCCTTTTTGGTTACCCCTTGGTTCCTCAAGATTATACTTTACATGCATGTGATAATCTTGAAGAATTAAGTCATATGGATGATTAATTATTTTGTTTGGACAAAAACCCAAAACTTTCGGTTTTGTTTCTCTTGGCCGAAAGTTTTATGGGTAAGAGGGGAACCATTTTGGTCTTCTAAGACCTTGTATATTTGGATGTGCATTTGGATGTTCATAACCTAGCCATGACCTTTGGATGTGTGTTTATGTTGTGATTTATTTAATATTCAATTTGGTTGTAATATTCTTTTATTTGGGTTTGTAATCTATTTATTTATTTCATATTGGTTGTAATAATAAGTTGATTAGTTGTATTTCTTTTACTAGAGAAAAATGTATTAGGATAAATTTTTTGTAAAAGAAGAAGCAACATAGTTACGGTTTTGGTTTTGGGCCTTAATGGACTTCATAGTCCAAGATGGGATTTTAGCCCAAAGACCAAAGCCCAAACTTGGAGGCCCATGGAAGCTAGGAGCTGAACTTGGAGCCCAAGTGGAAGCCCAAATAAAGTGGAAGAGTCACAAAATAAGGTGGACACTTGAAGCATATGGATGCGGGATCAAGTGGGAGTTCACCGACACATGCCTTGTGTCATTCTTGTCCCTTAGGAGATACCTTTTGACACACTTGTTCGGTCAACAAGTGTTGCCTATTTTTTAGGTCGCTATGGTTATGGACATGTGCTTGTATTTTATGCTTGTATGGTTGTTTTAATTTTATTGTTTATCATGTTTGGATGTTAACAATTAAAATTGACAAGTAGCATAAAAGTGATTCCTTTGAAATTATTAAGTTATAAAATTGGTTTTATTAACAATTAATGATTTCATAATAAAATGGGTTTTATTAAAAGGAATTTGAAAATTGATTTTCAAAGGTACCATACATTTGAATGCATGCAAATGGAAGATACATTAAATAGTTTTCCAATCTAGAATTTTGAAAACTAAAATCCCTTTCAAAACAAGTTGAACACCATCCTTTTATACGACACTTAAGTCACTTGTAGACTTGATTTTTGGGATAGGGTCACCTAACCATATTTAAGAAAACTTGTGATCTTAAGGTGGTTTTATAATACTTTTGGGATGAGGGTCACCTAGCCACTTGTATGTGTAAACTCAGACGTGTGTGTAAGTCAGACGACTTGATTTGAAAACATGTGGATAGGGGTCACCAACACATGGAATTCAAAGGTATTGATGGGATTAAACGTGCCAACTAAACATATGATGTTTAACCGATCCCATAAAACTAGAAGTTGCAAAGGGTTGTAATTGTCAAACGTTGACTACCTTGTTAATTCGGTTGCAATTGTCAAACGTTGACTACCTTGTTAATTCAATACTATCTTATCATTAAATCGACGGCCAATTTGGTACCTGTACTAATTTGGTACCCGTCACGTACCTGTGAAAGTACCGATACCCGGACTAATTCAGATTGTTTTTACTCGTAACGGAACCGGTTTCAAGATCGTCGAAGATTTGGAAATAAAAAGGCAAAGTGGTACAAAAACGGGTACTGTACCGAAATATCCGGACCAATACCCGTACCCGTACACGTACCATACCGAAAAATTTGGTACGAGTATTGGTACGTGTTTTTATTGATTTTTGGTACGAGTACACTCGGGTACAGGTATGGATACGGGTACTGTCCCACACTCATCCCTAGTTTAGACTCCCACGTGGTGTCTTATAAAACTTTTAGTGTTGGAATATCAAGTCATGGTGGTTCATGCACGACTTTCCGACTCTATAAATCTCAAAATCTCAAATTTTTAAGCTTTAACCATCTCAAAATCTTTTACGTTTGTTTTCGCTTTTGTTATTTATAAACAAAGGTTTATATTTTATCTAACACTAACATCTTCTCCTTACTAACTCTAGGATTCACAATCACAAAATTTGAAATCTTATTTTATTTTATACACCCTCATATTCATCTTTTTTTACCCAAAACTTATCTCATTTTCTTTATAATCTTTTAGCATGCCTCCGGTTAGCCGTCATCCATGCAAGAACTCCAACCGACGTATGGTTGCTTTCGTCGTCAAGCAAATGGCCGCAGTGATTCCCGAACTTATAACCCAAATCCACGCTACCCAACCCGCACCCGTTATTGCACCCGTTGAACCCAAACCCGCATCCTATTTGTATAAGCAATTTACTAGTGCCAACCCGTCCGAGTTCCTTGGAACCAATTGTGCGACTACCTTGTTACAATGGTTAGAATTGACCGAGAGTGTGTTCCGAAACAGCGAATGCCCTGACGCGAAAAAGACAAATTTCGCGTCAAGCATATTTAGACAAACCGCTCTAACATGGTGGGGTAGTGTTATGCACCTCCAAGGTTCGGATACGGCTATGGCTCTTCCATGGGCCGATCTCAAGGCACTTATGATGAAGAAGTTCTGTCCCAAACACGAGCTCCAAAAGCTTGAGAAAGAATTTTGAAACATAAAACAAGAAAGTGGTGATAACGCCGCTTACTCACTCCGCTTCCATGAGTTGAGCATCCTTGTTCCTCATTTGGTTACCCCAACCGAACGTGAAATTGATAAATACATTGGGGGTTTAGCGATGCAAATCCGTGACTCCGTCTTGAGTAGCAAACCCGTGAATCTTGAAGGTGGGTACGTTGGGGGTTTACCGATGCAAATCCGTGACTCCGTCTTGAGTAGCAAACCATCACTTTAGCCGGTGCGCTATCGGAAAATCATGTGAAGGTGGGTACTCTAACCCTCAAGAAACCTAGTGAAAAAGCCAAGCCCGAGCCCGCACCGCAAGCCAAGGTTTAACCCGCACCATAAGCCATTAACTACTCCAACTCTTCCCGTCATAACAACAACAACAACAAGAAACCCAAATCCAACTACCGAAACTTTGCCGTTACCCAACCTCAACAACAAACTCAAGCTCCACCACCAAACCAAAAACCCTATACCGGTACCGCCCCGCTTTTCAATACTTTCCAACTTCACCACCCACCAAATATGCCTTGTCGTCATTGTACCATTTGTAACCGACTTGGTCATCTCCACACCACATGCCAATCCGCCCAACGAACCCAACCTAACCAACCAAGAACCTTTCCCCATAATGCCCAAAACCGATATGCAACCTACCCACCAAACCAACCTCAACAACCCTGAGCTTGCTTTAATTGTATGACACTAACCATTTCCGCTACAATTGCCCAAATTTAACTTTTGCAAACCAAGCCCAAACCATGACCGTACCCTACTACCAAACCCAAGCCTACCAAGTCCAAACTTACCAACCCAAAATTCCCCAACTCAATGCACCACTCATCCAACCCATCCAAGCAATCCAAGCACCACCTCCACCTCCACAACAAGCACCTCAAGTTAACCATGGCAATCAAGGGCGAGCTTTCATGATGAATGCAAATCAAGCTCAAGTGGCAAACGATGTCGTGAACGGTATATTTTTGGTGAAATATCAATTGGCTTCTATTTTATTCGATACCGGTGCCGATAGAAGTTTTATTTCTTTTAAATTTGAGTCGAAACTTACGATGCCTCGAACTAAGCTTTTTGACCGTTCTTTGTTGAAGTATCCAATGGCAATTCTATTACCATCAATTCCGTCGTCCGCCATTGTTCTCTCATTCTTTCCAAGCATAAATTCTCCATCGATCTCATCCCGATGCAAATGGGAAGTTTTGATGCCATAGTAGGCATGGATTGGTTATCTTTGCACCGTGCCGAAGTCGTTTGTTTCGATAAATTCATTCGTATTCCACTTGTCAACGGTAAAATTCTTAAAGTCTTCGGCAACACTACTCCTAGGAGACTTAATCTCATGTCGTGCATCCAATCACAAAAGTATTTACGCCAAAAGTATGTTCCGTTTCTAGCTCTCGCGGTGACAAAAGACAAAAAGGAAAAGGAAATCCAAGATATTTCCATCGTTCGTGATTTCCTTGACGTCTTTCCCGATGATGTCACCGGCCTTCCTCCCATTCGTCCGATTGAATTCTGTATCGATCTTGTGCCCGACGCGATGCCTGTGGCCAAGGCTCCTTATCGTTTAGCCCCGTCGGAAAAGCAAGAATTATCAAACCAACTCGAAGAACTTTCCGATAAAGGTTTCATTCGTCCAAGCTCTTCTCCTTGGGGCGCTCACGTTCTCTTCGTGAAAAAGAAGGATGGTTCGTTTCGTATGTGCATCGATTATCGAGAGCTTAACAAACTCACCATAAAAAATCGTTATCCCTTGCCACAAATAGACGACCTATTCGACCAACTTCAAGGCGCAACTTGTTTCTCCAAAATCGATCTTCGATCGGGTTACCATCAATTGCATGTTCGCAAAGAAGACATTCCTAAAACCGCTTTCCATACTCGATATGGACATTTAGAATTATTGGTTATACTATTCGGGTTAACAAATGCACCCGCGGTGTTTATGGACCTCATGAACCGCGTTTGCAAACCATTCCTTGATAAATTCGTTATTGTCTTTATTGATGACATTCTCATCTTTTCCAAATCCAAAGCCAAACATGAACATCATTTGCGTTCCATTCTCGAGCTCCTTAGAAACGAATGAATCTATGCCAAATTCTCCAAATGCGAATTTTGGCTCGAGTAAGTTCAATTTTTGGGACATATCGTAAACGACAAAGGTATTCATGTTGATCTCGCTAAAATTGAGGCCGTTAAGGATTGGAAAACTCCAACGACTCCCACGGAAATTTGATCCTTCCTCGGTTTGGCCGGATATTATCGGCGTTTCATTCAAAATTTTTCTAAGATCTCTTTGCCTCTTACCTCCCTCACTCATAAAGGGAAACCATTCTTTTGGGGTTCGAAGCAAGAGGAAGCCTTTTGTACTCTCAAGGAAATGCTTTGCAATGCTCCTATTCTAACCCTTCCCAATGGAAACGGCGATTTTGTTGTATTTTGCAATGCATCTCATCAAGAACTTGGTTGTGTTCATATGTAACGAGGTCAAGTCATCGCTTACGCATCAAGGCAACTAAAGGTCAACGAGAAGAACTATACAACTCACGATCTCGAACTTGGTGTCGTCGTTTATCGCTCTCAAAATCTGGAGACATTACCTTTATGGTACAAAATGTGTGATTTTTACCGATCACAAAAGCCTTCAACATATTTTTTACCAAATAGATCTCAACATGAGACAACGACGATGGGCCGAATTACTTAGTGATTACGATTGCGAAATTCGCTACCATCCCGGTAAAGCGAATGTTGTCGCCGACGCCCTAAGTCGAAAGGTTAATGTTAAATTTTTACCGATCACAACGCTTTTGCTTCTAAGCGTTGTTGTTCAAACCAAACCCGAATCTTCCATGCTCAACGTACCTCCGTTGAAGAAGGTAACATGTACGACAAGATGTCATGTGGAGCCGATTCAACTCAAAACCAAACTCGATGGTTTTTTGTACTTTCTCAATCGTTTGTGGATTCCCGATCACGATGATCTTTGTACTTGTATCCTCGACGAAGCTCACAATTCGCGGAATTCTGTTCATCCGGGTGCGGATAAGATGTATTTCGATCTTCGTGCTACGTTTTGGTGGTCGGGTATGAAAAAGAACGTAGCGTTGTAGGTATCTAAATGCCTTACTTTCTCAAAAGTCAAAGTCGAACATCAAAGACCTTTTGGTCTACTCGAGGAACCACCGATTCCCGTTTGGAAATGGGAAGACATTGCTATGGACTTTATCACCAAATTACCCAATACCCAAAAAGGCAACGATAGCATTTGGGTGATCATCGATCGTTTGACCAAAGCTGCTCATTTCATTCCGATTCACGAAAAGTATTCTGTCGAGCAGCTTGCTCAAATCTATGTTCGGGAAATTGTGTGTCGACACGGTTTACCATTGTCTATCATCTCCGATCGCGATGCCCGTTTTACCTCTCATTTTTAGCGATCTCTTCAAGAAGCTTTGGGAATATGTCTCGATCTTAGCACCGCTTATCATCATCAAACGGACGGTCAATCCGACGTACAATTCAAACACTCGAGGATATGCTACGAGCGTGTGATTTCGGTGGGAATTGGGATTCTCACATTCCGTTCATCGAGTTCTCCTATAACAATAGCTACCATTCTAGCATTGATATGGATCCATTTCAAGCTCTTTACGGTCGAAAATGTCGTTCCCCGATTTGTTGGAACGAAATCGGTGAAGCTCAAATCACGCGACCCGAAATGGTCCAAGAAACTGCCGATGTCATTGATCAAATCCGTAAGAACCTCTTAGCCGCTAGAAGTCGTCAAAAGAGTTACACCGACAAACGGCGAAAACCTATCGAATTTAATGTTGACGATCTTGTCCTTCTAAAAGTATCTCCTTGGAAGGGGGTAGTCCGTTTCGGAAAGAAGGGTAAGCTAGCTCCTCGTTTCGTTGGTCCTTTCAAAATCCTTGAGCGTGTTGGAAAAGTAGCTTATCGACTTGAACTACCGCAAGAACTTGCCGGTGTTCATCCGACATTTCATGTTTCGAATCTCAAAAAGTGGCTAGCCGAGGGTAATCTCCATGTACCTCTCGATGAAGTACATGTCGATGAGTCAATGATCATGGTTGAACGACCCGTTGAGATCATGGATCGCAAGGAGAAGAAAACCAAGCGTATTCGTATTCGGTTAGTCAAAGTTCGATGGGAATCACGGCGTGGCGCGAAATTTTCATGGGAACGAGAAGACACAATGAAAGATAAGTATCCACATTTGTTTGCATCATCATCTTCGTCTTAATTTCGGGACGAAATTTCCTAAAGTAGGGGATACTGTGACATTTGTCAAATTCGGGTCTCGATTGTATTCGTTTCGTGTTGTTTTATGTTGTAAACCGACCCGCTTTGTAAGCCGAAACTCATGTTATATAAAATAGTGGATTTGTATGTTATCAAATCATTTCCATTTGTTTAATTTGAAAAACCCCTTTTACGGATTTGAAAACGCATTTAAGACAAGCAAAATACATAAAAAACGAACTTCCGGACGTGAAACGCACCACTAGACGAGCTGGGCCAGCCCCCTGGGTACGCTGCGCTGCGCGACCAGGGACTAAGAGGAGCTCGCGCGGCTTCTGGAGGTGTCTGCACATAATCCGGATTTTGTTTGTTGTTTTGTGCTTTGCTTGTTGGTTTAACCAATCTATTTTCATGCAAACATAAAAGAGAACCTTGCAAAGAAGCTTTGACCCTTACCCTATATATACACACCCATCTTCTTCATTTTACTCTTGCTCTCACTCCAAATTCTCTCTCAATTATCCATAGATTCAAGGTTGTTATTTCTTAGTGTTCTTGAAGTTTTGACTTCCTAAAGTCAAACTAAGTTTAATTTTTCATTCTTTTTAGCTTATGTAGTCTTCTTAATACTTGTTTATGGTGGCACAACATATGTATAATACACACCCTCTGTTAAACTTATGCTCTTTTTAGTTTGTTTGTCATATTTATGAAGTTCCATGGTGGGGATTGTAGAGACTAACCTCGGTCTAACTGTAAATAGTTCAAACCGTGAACCGAACTTGTTACTTGTTTTGTTAAATAATTGTTTTAAACATGCTTTATGTTATATTTATGTTTCTAAATTCATTTGTACAAGTTCTTGGTTATTTGGGCATGTGGAGACCATCAAGGAACGTACTGTGAGATGGAAACTGAACCAATCCAATTTTTACTCGCTTAAGAAACATAAGTATGTTTTAGCTATCAAGACTTGTATATTTCTTTAAAAATAGTTTACGAAATAATTTTAATTATTTTCTTAAGTACTTGGAAATGTTGGATCCAACTTGATCTCATAACGTAGTTTGGACCGACAAAACCAAACACTAGCTTAACGTGTGTTGTTAGTTCTAAAACAATAGAATTGCATACTTGGTTAAGTCTTATTAAGTTTTATTGAGTTATCTCATAACATTCATTATTATCGAAAGTTGACTTTGGTTTTGACCAATTATCAAGACCCGAACCAACAACCTGAACACTCGTTAAAAACCCGTTTTAGTATCTTTGTCCCAAAGGAACTTGCATTTAGCATTTTCTCACCTTATTACTTAACATAAGTTAAGTAAATATTAAGGTTAGATACTTTAACCCGGTTTCGAGCAAACTTACATTTTTAAAGGGTTATTATTATAAATTCTTAAATAGTTACATTTTAAACCTTGAACTTTAATTGTTTACTTTTTGCAACAATTATTTTATTTAAAGATATTCAAGACAACCTTTCTAAATCCAAGACTTTCTTTTATTTAGGCTTCATACGTTAACTTGTCGTTACGGCAAATCTTTAAATTACCAACTTTTCATGTTTATTACTTGAACGTGAGTAACTTCATACCCCGTTTTCTATCTTTTGTTTTGGGGTGACATTTCATTTTATCTAAACTAAATGTTTTATACTTGGGTCTTAAACCACAAACGTTATTGTATACCTTACTTAAATAAATGCTCGATTTGGTGTTCTATAAGTATATGCCTACGTGTTTATCGCTTTTGGTTGGTGGAACTATAAATCCTAGTCTATTTGGCATCCTGTTATAGCAAGGTGTCGTTAACATAATGCAATTAATGATAACTATGAAATCCTAGACTATTTGGCATCCCCTTATAGCAAGGTGTCGCTAACGAAATTCTATTTGCGATTTTATCTATTTATCCAAGTTATTGCTCTTATTTATTGTTTTGTATACAAGTTTTGTGGCTTTTCTTATTATATACTTATATGTTCAAACTTATAAATTGCTCACCAACCTTTGTGTTGATAAACTTTATTTTATAAAATGTTACAAGTTTGCATCTAGGTTGATTATGGAGTTTGGAGAAGAAAACGTCACAAATACCGCCAGGATATTAGCAAAAATGAACAATATATGATTTGCTATATTTTGTTATATGTTGTTGTATTTGACTTATGAATATCGTTATGTGACATTTTAGATGTTGTGAAATGAAATGAGTTTGTTATATATTGTCGCTTGAAATAGTGTCATGCGCTTATGGGCAATCGTTACACCTTGACATTTTCTGCCGCTTTTGGTCGGGGTGTGACACTGTTATTCACTCTGAAATTAAGTAACCCTCGGATGGCCTTTGTTTTTTTATGTACAACCCTCCAACACTATCCGATGTGTGAAATCCATGATCTATGGTAAGCTTGGTATTCCTCGTTCCCATCAGGAAATTGCCTTTTAGGAAAAGCATTTGGAGGATAACGTTATTCTTGCCGACTTCCACCCGTGTCGTATTGGTGATACCTTATTCTTAAGTTTGAAGATTAAGATTTGATCAAGGCAATGGCTTTGTTTTTTGATGTAGTTCAATTTTGGAAGGACACGCAGTTTCAACACTACCTTTGCAAGTATTTATAAAACGATTTAAATAAACAAAAAAATTAGTTAAATCCGTTTGATCTATACGAATAAATTATTTGTACTTTAATTATGCAACTATTGATGGTTGTATTTGCAGCTAGTTCATCGTAAGGATTTTTCAAAAGGTTCGCCTAATAATGTCAACAATAAAATGATTGGTAACCTTAAAAATTTAATTATTAAGGTGATTATAAATATTATAAAATTGTGTTACATAAGATATAAATACCAAACATGACAAATCATGATTCTATAGTCTAGGGTCTATTCTGTAATTGCTGTATTCAATTGGGGTAGCTTTGTCAAGATAGATAGTCAGTTACTGTATTAATACCGAACATAACCTCTTGAGTGAGATTAGCAATTTTCTGAATGGAGTTAATCCATCTTCTTCTCTGTATATTTCTTCTTTCTCAAATCTATAGCTAACAAATTGAAGGTAAATAAATCAAGCTAAATTTTGTTTATGCTAAATGTCTAATAATGAATAAATTGAACAATTTTTACTTCAATTAGTTAGGGATGTTGAAGATATATCATTTTAAAGCAACATGTCTTATGAACCATTTTAGTAAAAGACGACCGTCGTATCCTTTGATGTATCTCTTTGTAAACTTGTTAGCTGCAACTGCCTACAAGTATATGAGATAGTTAGAATCCAACCCTACAGAACTTGTCAACAAAAGCCTCTACTTTTAGTTGTGCATCTTTATCTTATATGTGTGAGTTAAGATCATGTTTAATTATAGTAAAGTTATTTTGAAAACTCTCTTGAGTTGAGCAAACCCAAGAAACTCTATCATAGTCTTATATCACGGGCTGAAACTAGGTTATTTTATTATATTCAGATGCAAAGATTTCAATCACATAGTGAATAGTATTTATAGAGATTAAGCTAGGGTTTAACTTATTGATGAACAAGAAACAAATACGGGTCAAAACCCTTGTTCTCTTGTCGTCGATTGAAACCAAACCAAAAACCGCCCAAAGCCTTCACAAAACCTAACTCAAGTTCAGATTTTATGTGATATTTCCTTTTGTAGAATGTGATGCATGATGTATGTCCAATGTCTAGTCTGTGTGGAGGGGCATAGGTTCGTGTTTTATTGTGATCTTCATTCTTGATGACTGAATTGATGTACATAAAATGTCGGATATGTTTTGAATGCTAGATTATTCATGTAAAAGAACAATAGGTTTTTAATTAATGTCAGGTCCCCGATTTCAGCTAGATCTTAGTCAAATCATGTCATAACTCACACAAATAGATGTGTTGACAAGTGAGTTAATGACAGGTTGCTATATTTAGAAGGATTACTATTTGTTAAAGGCGGAATCAATAACAAACAAGGTAGTTGCAATTAATAATCAAAGGTAACTAACACACTCAGGATTCACTCAAAATATTTCCATTCATATAATATTCATCATACAAAGGTAATCGATTTAGGGTTTCTTGAGAGAAAGTTTATCCGTACTATCCTACGACGGCCGTCACACTCAATAATATTCTTTTTGGATTAATGAGTCTGTCTGCCTTGTCTGCCGCTTAGGAGGTGTGCCCTAAATCATTCTATTTATAGGCCTGACACCTCCTATACAGCTGTCATTCCTTCTAGAAACCCCAAATGTACATACATATTCAAATTACATAATCAGAAATATTCTAAGTGTAAAACAAGTCTTCCGGGTAGGCTTTGCAACAATATTCATTTTCCGAGTAGGCTGTGTACTCTGCCATCCTTCAAGACTTGGTAACATAGAAGTGTGCTCGGGATCAGTTTCCGGGTAGACTTTACTTGAAGAGTATATTACCAAGTAAAATACTCACCGGGTAGACTTCAATCTTCGTGACTTTGCCAGACTTTGCCCGACAAACCCTTACGAGCAACCTTGTTCTTAAATGGTCCATTCAATTCCTTGCTAGAAAATAACTTATTAGCAAAGTGTACTCAGCAGTACTGTTCCTTGCTTGAGTTGAACCTTGCCCGATATTACTTAAGGATATTCCATTAAATCATCAAGCATGCTTTGACCACTATTATTAATGAATACCTTGCCCGGTCTTCCAATCACTTGGCTTCATGGACTTGGTTAGCCAAAAGCTTACTCAGAAGTGAACTTTACTTGGCTATGAAGAACAGACTTGCTTGATAAAGTGAACCTTGCCCGGATTTACGTAAATTAGTGAACCTTGTTGGTAATACACTAACTTGCAAACCCTGCTCGGATATCCACTAAAGAAGACTTCTTGAAGGTAACCTTGCCCGATAGACAAAATATCGTATCCGGCTAAGTAAAAGCTTGCTCGGAGGTCTAAGGTGTGCCCGGATCCATACTTAGCGAATTATGAGGAGGTTGAGAAGATTCCAATCTTCCATATATCTTCCTTTGGTCAAATATTTGACTCAACAATCTCCCCCTAGATTGGAACACCTCAGCTGACCCAAAACATTTCTATGGTTACTTACACTTAGTCAAAATACACATCAAATCAAAATCAAGTTACATATTCAACAAAACATAAACAAATTACATAATCAGAATTCTGTCCAAAGATATTACATAACAAATCCTAATATATGAATCTTGTCTCTTCCTTGCATTGTCTTCGGTTGACTATTTCTGATGCAGCTTTCATTTTAAAGATATTAAGGATTCGGTAGTGAATATGACTTTCTGGTATGACCAAATCCCTTATATCCATCAGATCCTCATCATGCAAGTAGGTCAAGTCTTCATCTTTCTTGATAATCCCCAGTACTTTTCCATCAGAGTTTCTCAGCAAGTAATGGTCATCATTTTCTTTGTATTCCACTTCAGTTATGATGCCATTTCTTTGTACTGTGTAGTTGGGGCGTGTCATTCTTCTTCCCAGACTTATGCATGTGTTCATATTTGACAATGGATTCCTGTCTCTGACATTCATCTTATAGTTCCTTTCAGCAATGTCCATTCTTCTCACCTTTTCTCTTCTTTTTGATCGGTGGAGTTGAATCATTTTCCAACTTCTCTTTTGACTTAGGAACTTAAATCCTTTGTCAGCTTCATCTTTCAAAAACTTTGACAGATCATTCATCTGCCTTCCAGCCATCCTGTTTCTGTTTCTATAATCATACAAATTAAGCGCGGCCATTCTTTCCAATTGCTCTTCATTGTATTCATGAAAGTCACTTCTGACAACAATGTCTCTTAGTTGCCTACTTTCCATAATTACCTTCAGTGACTCAGTTACAGAATCAAAGTAGATTTCTCATGGAAGATCCACATCAGATTGTGGTCTTATTGTTCTTTGTTGTGCAGATCTACTTGATTCACCTCTACCACCTTGTGGATGTCTTCTTGAGATTGGAGGCCTGAATGGAATGGACTTCTTTGGTTTGCTAGGCTCCAAATTAAAAGTTTTGATGTATATTGAAGTTACCATTTCAGGTGGGAGGTTGGCCACCAATTCAACAACATCCTGTCCTGCTAGATCTTTCAGAAGAATCATCATTCTTTCTAACCCAGGATTGTTTAATAATCCTGTAGGAACAAACTTTCCAACAACAAAACTTCTAGGGTTTTCACCTTTCCTTAGAGCCTTTTCCCACTCTGCCTTTTGAATATAGAATAATTCTTTCAAGTCTTCCTTTTCTAAGGCATTAAAAGAAGCTTCATCCATACCTCTTTGATTTAACATTATACCCCTCAATATATTGATCATTTCTGCATTTTCCCAAGGAATTATTCGATCATCTTCTGGTTCAGAGTTTGATTCCTCTGGGATAGGTGTTTCAACAGCAGGTACTTCTTTTGATTTCTCTTTTTCAACTTGCTTCTTTTGTTTCTCCCTCAAAGTTTGAATTCTTCTTTTCTTTGCATGAGGTTCATCAGATGGTTCAGATTGTTTGGCAGACTTCTCAATTTGTGTCCTTTTAAGTTTTTCTTTTCTTTTCAGCCTGTTGTATTGATTCAGCACAGATTCTCTTGACAGGCTTTCTACAACATCAGGCTTCAACCCTCTTTCCAGTAGGTAACCACACATACCTCCAAATCTCTTCTTCAAGGCTTCAATCTTTTCAATCTCATCATTTTATTTGACAAATTTTTCTTTTACTTTCTCTCTTTCATTGTTGTAGAGTTCTTGAAGCTTGTCAAAGTTGAAGTGTGTCAAGTCCTTCTCAGAATAGTCATGTCTTCTTAGATATTCTTTGTACTTTTGACTATCTCTGTTCTTTTGCTGCATGGCTCTCTTGACCTTTTCATTTTCTTGCTCAATTTTCTCGTTTAACTCCTCATTACTCAAATGAGCCTCACTTTCAAACTTTACACCAAGAGCCTTTAATTTCATAATCAATGGATTATTCAGTTTGGCATTCAACAAACTCTGCTTAATACTATCCTTCTGTTCATCAGTCATTGTTACATGTGGGGACTCATCATTGGCAGTCTTGACATTCTTTCCTTGATCATCATCAGGATTATCATCATCATCCGAATCATCAAACTCATCCTCCTCTTCAGTTGAAGTATTTACAACATCAATCTTGGTTTCATCAGAGGGTGGGTGCTCTGGATTTGGTTCAGTTCTAATGGGCACATCAGGAACACCTTGAACTCTTTCATCTGGTTGCAAGGTCTGTAATGGGACTGCCCTGATTGAGCTTGAATCATCCTCAGGAGTTTGTACAAAATATTTGTTTTTCTCATCCCACTTCCCCCTTTTTTGCAGATCTCTCATCTTCAGATTGTACCTTTGTCCTATTTCTTCTCATGTAAATCTTGGCAAATCTATTGACTTTCTCAGCAAATTATTCATACAAATTTGAAAGTCTTTCTTTCTTTTGATGGAGTGTTTCTGATCTTTGGGGTTGAGTCACTTTTACCCTTTCTGACCAGCTGTCAGTTGGGTTCTTCTTAAGATCTTCTTTCACTTGCTCAGCCCATTTCTTGGCAGCCATTGAAGAAATGGACTCACCAATTTCTTCTTCAATAATTACATCAGTATTCAGATTGGTCGGTTCAGCAGTTTCTGTGGACTTAGTTTCTTGTTGATTATGGGATTGAAACATGCTAACCACCATAGCCAAAGAGTTGTCTGCTTCCTCAACTCACTTTAACTTAATCAAAGCATCAATTACTTCTTGATCGGCCACATCATCAAAGATTTCTTTTGCAATATTGGCTTGTTTAATCAAGGTTTCCTGTTCTGCCATTTCTTCAGGAGTCAAGGTTTGGGCCAGAATCTCCCTATCCCTTGTTTCTCTCAGAATATTCTCTTGTTCTCTTAAGGCAGCAGCAATAGCATCATCTTTAAATGACACATCTTTTTCTGGATATGCCTTAATTGGCTCTTCTTCTGTAACCTTTTCTTTGCCTTTATCCATTCTTTTAGGCACTTCTTCCTCATTGTCATCAGATTGTCTATAATCATCAATCTCCTTCTCAAGTGCTTCTAATTCAGGGTCATACTCTACCCTCTTGGAGCTTTCTGGTTGTTCAGTTTGAGTGATAGGCTCCTTAGTAGCAGTAATCCCTTGAATAATTCATAGGTTTTAGTTTCTTTCAACACAATAGTGACCACATCAGTAGTCAACACTATCTCTTCATCATTAGTCTTTTCAAGTTCATTCTCATTTCTCCCTTCATTATTCACATCATTATTCACATCATAATCCTGTTCTGCACCATCAGACACATCAGCCTCATAATCTATCTCTTCAATTCTCTTCTCCTCACTGTCCTCATCCTCATTGTCATAAACATTTAAAATCAATTTCAAAGCATTCACAGTTTCAACACTTGTATCCATCTTCTTCTCAGCTTCAACATTTTCAATGTGATCAGATGGTATCTTCTCATTCTCCCCCTGTTTTGGGGCAGCTGAGGTCTTCTCAACCTCCTGCTCCAGGGCTTGAATTTTTAATTTTGCTTGAACCAACTGTTCTAGCAACATTACATTTTCATTAGTCACCTCCTCATTCCTCCTCTTCAATTCAGCATTTTCTAACATTAAGTCTAGATTTCTTTGAAATAAGTCTGTGTAAGTGAGTGGTGTTGTAGGTGGTGATGTAGATAATGGTTCATGTTCAGGTGGGTCTTGGGTTGTAGTGTGAGTTTGGAATATGGATGGTGGTGGTGATTGTGTATGAGGTGGGCTTGGAATGAATGGATCAGAATGAATTGGGCTAGATGTTGGTGGTGTTTGTGGTGTTGGGGATATATGTGTTGATGTTTCAGGTTGGCTTATGGTTAAGGTTTGGGGTGGGGATTGAGTGGTTTGGTGTGGTGGAGTTTGTGGTGGTGATGATATAATGGGTTGTTCTGGTTGCTCAGGTTGCTCACCCTGATCATGTATACCAATAATCATGGCTCCTCCAGCCCCTGCTTCATCTCCATCATCAGCATTGTTCTCTTCATCAGAGTCATCACTATCACTTCCAGAAACATCTTCCCCTCCTTCCTCCTCTGAGCTTAACTCAGGCACTGGCATCACCTCCAATTATGGTCCAACAACCATGGTAAAATTTCAAAGGGAACTTCAGAATTGAATCTATTGGCAACACCTGGATTTTTAATTCTCTTATATGTGTCAGGATTCTGCAGTTGGTGTGTAATGCCAATAGTGGGTAGATCTTATAATTCACTGTTGTAGATTATCTGTAGGAACCTTGGGTACTGCAGAAATCTATCTACCTCAGCCTTCTTCAAATTTGAGACTAATCCCTCAAAGATCATCTTTGAGAAATTAAATGGCAAATCATATATAATTCCTACAGTGGCATTTGCAAGATCACGACTCATCAAAGTCCATGATCCTTTTCGTGGAGCAAACCCCTGTACCACATGATGAATGAGTAATCTATACAGCATAGGGAGCATCCCCTTTTGAAACTGCCCATCATGTAGAGTTCCCTGGTAACCCATTGCCTCTACAAATATTCTCATCAGGTGTGCTGTATTGAAGTTTATTGGATTATGGTCATCATCATTCAATCGTAAGCATCTTCTTATCACTCTTTCTGTCACTTGAATTTCGTGTCTTGCTACTGTTTCTTCGATTCTTTTCCCATTAATGTCATCAACGTATCTTGCAGATCTCCAGAAATCCAGTGAATGATTTCTGTAGATGATTGGGCATTTAGTGAAAGCAAAACTGACATTCGATCGAACCATCCAAGTAATCATTCTCGCCACCGGATCGTTGTCAGGTGTGACTTGTAACAGTGCACACATGTTATGTTTCTTTTCAAAGAAGTATTTGGGTTGAACTTCTTCTCCTGCCATATCTGAACAACATAATCAAACATATTCAAAGTGAAGTTAGTCATAAAGTTCAGTACTTTAAGTCATTTCAAGTTATAAAAATGAAGAAGAAAGAGAGATAAATCATCAAGAACCTGTTCTTCGACAAGTTTATAACCTAAACACATAAACAGAGTATTAGTAATCAAATACACAATCAAATCTCAATGTAGTCTAATCGTAATCGGTAAACACATTATTATTGCTTACCGAGTCAGAATTAGAAGGCTAATTAAGTTAGGGTTTGGATTAAAGATGAAGCGATAAGTCGGTTTAGGTTTCTTTGTGAGTAAGCAGTTGCAGTGGAAGGAGAGAGAGGGAAAAGTAATGTTGAAAAATATTTCTAACTCCCTCTTATATACCTTTTGAAAGTGGGAGCGGTTATCTTCGCGCTTGAAATCTGGAGACATTATCTCTACGGTACGAAGTGCACCATCTTCACCGATCATAAAAGTTTGCAGCATATATTCGATCAGAAAGAAATGAATATGAGGCAACGAAGATGGGTCGAGTTGTTAAACGATTATGACTGTGACATCCGTTATCACCCCGGCAATGCTAACGTCGTAGCCGATGCCTTGAGTAGGAAAGATCGGGATAAGCCATTGCGAGTGGAAGCGCTGGGGATGATAGTCCAGTCGAACCTTGCGGACCTGATTCGAGTCGCTCAACGTGAGGCGTTGAAAGAGGAACAATTGGAAAAGGAGGGACTTTACGGCAATGAGAAGAATTTTGAACAGCGCGTGGACGAAATTCTCTACTTCAAAAATCGGGTTTGGATTCCGACCCTCCATGACCTTCGTAAATTAATCATGGACGAAGCGCATAGATCGAAATATTCCATACATCCGGGATCGGATTAGTCTATTGATGAGACGAACATCTGAAAGGATTTTGTTGATGACCGAGTGTGGAGAAAGATATGGTTACGTATGTTGGTGAAAATTTAAGTTATGCAAGAGATAAGGCTGCATACCGAAAACCCTTGGGAACGCCACAACGACAGAAAATTCGCCAATGATAGTGGGAATAAATTACAATGGATTTCGGGACGCGAATGCCTATGATATATCAAAGGCATGATGTAAATTGGGTAATCGCGGATCGATTAACCAATCCTCGCATTTCATTCCAATCCATGACGATTACCCCAATGAGTTCTCGCCCAAATTCCTGTTGGTGAAATGGTATCTCGTCGTGGAGTACCATTTTCAATGATCTCAGATCGAAATAGTCATCCTACTTCCATTATTGGAAGTAGGGGAAGGATGCATCGAGAGCTCGAAGCTTTCTATGGGTGAAGTAATTATCACCAAATTGTTATCAAGCCATAAGATTTGAATTGATTTAAGAAACAACCAATCGGATTTATAATATTTAAGATGAGTTGAAAGCAGCGCGAGATTGGCAAGGGATTTATGCCAACATTCATAGGAAACCATTGTCACTGGAAAGAGGTGACAAGGCATTTTTAAGGCATCACCATCGAGAGGTGATATAAAGTTTGGCAAAAACCGAAAATAGCTCCTTGATATATTGGACCTCATGAGACTATTTCCATGATTGGTCATTTAGTTTATCGATTAAAGTACTCCAGGGGCTAAGTATTATACATGATGTTTTGCCATGTATACGGAATGAAAAGTACCTAAGCGATGAGACAACGAAAGTACTAGTAATGGAAGTACTCATAGAAGGCATGCTTGATATGATAAATAATTCTGTAGAGATAGTAGACGGGAAAACTAAACAGTTTGGACATACCAAGCTTTATTGATTAAGATTAAGTGGAATTCGCAGCGAGGACCAGATTATACCTGGTAACGCGAGGGTGAATTCTGAAGGAAAAACCCCCCACCTTTCTCTCGAAAAGGGATAGTGGGCGTGTAAAATTTCGAGGACGAAATTTCTTAACGGGGGGAGAATGTAACGATTCCGACGAAACCCGGTATACCCTAACCGGTAGACAATAGTTACGTCATATTTAATGTCGGGTACATGAATTACCACAGTAATTATACGAGAATACATGGTTCACTGTATTGATTGTACGTGAATATATAATTCATCGTATTGATTATGCTATTAATCGATCGATAGTTATTGAAACCCGAACGAATTGAGGGTTCAATCATAGACGATATCTATGATATTTAGTGATGTTACGAAGCATTAATGCTTCGGGATAAGTAAAGTACGGCACAGAAAAAGAATTTCGATTTAATGGTACGTCGGTACATTAAACGAAACCTTTAATACTAATCCGAGCAAGAGATGATCGATCAAGCCGAAAAAGATGCGCAATTATTAATAATATAACGTTTTAAGTTAATAAATGTCATGGTTTAAGTTTTTAAAGTTTTTAAATCGGTTTTATATAAATTTCATTTTTAAGCCGAAAAACGACCGTTTTAACCTCGTTTTAAGCCGAATCAGACATTTAACCGAAAAACGAACTAAACCAGATTATCCAAAACATTATCCGGATTTCGAGAATCCAAACTTGTGGCTAGAAATGAAGAGGTGGGTCCCACCCCACCCCTCCCTTTTGCCGATCGGACTCTATGTCCACATTCCCATTCTTATCTTCTTTTTTCTCATCAATTCTCTCAACATCCTTCAATCCTTTCCACTTTAACATCCAAAAATCCGGAAATTGAGCAAGAAAACCGAGGTAAGAATCAAGTTAACCACGTGTTCATCTTCGTTTCTTGAGTTTGTTTGCAAGAAAATGAGGTTTCAAAAATGGAAACCGATTCTTGCATGATCAAGTGATGTATACGGGTTATACAAGGGATCTTGGTCCAAGAAAGGAGTTAAACGGATCAAAAACGAATTTTTACGGTTAAATCCTTGTTTTTGGGATCATAACCGAAACCATGAAAGAAATGGCTTGATCGTGAGTGTAACTTGCTTGGTATTGTGGTATGTTGTTTGTAGGCTCTGTGTTTAGTGGTAGATAAGGCGGAAAGACGAGTTTGTAGCTTGTAGTGGCGGAAAACGAAAGGTATATTCGGTTTATGTCGGTGTATGTGTTTTTGGACAGATTGTTGGTCGTTTAGAGTTAGATCATGAAATTTTACAGGGATGTTCTTACATGAAAATATGAGTTCTGTGAATTTTTGGTAATTTTTGGATAAAGGATGAATATTTGGTGAATTTAATGCTCGGTTTTGGCCAAAAATGGTGAAAAATAGTTAAATATCATGAAAAATTCTGGAAAATTTCAGATAGGCTTTTCATATCATGTATAAGTCACACACAAAATTTGAGGTCCGTTGGAGAAGTCTAAGTAGGCTTTTCGGTTAAACGAGTTCTAGGGATTTCTAGCTCGGTTTTAGTAAAAAGGGCATGTAAATGAAGATTTTGGTTCTGGAAAAATTACAGGGGACTATGTGGATGGCAGGGGACATCCAGGAAAAATTTGGGATTTTTCTAAGATCGTTTGGTATTTACGACATATTTAGTGTTTAAATGGTGTTTAAAAATAGATAAATAAATTTTAAATATAGAAATTAATTCTGGAAATATTTTTATAAAATTCCCCACTGTTAAAAAGTGATTTGCACAAAATTTCAAGATCCGAGAGTAAACGGATAATTAATCGTGCTAATTATCAAACTTTTAAAGTTAAAACGCGTAAACCGGTGAAGTTCGCTTAAGCGAGCTGACTGGTGTATAAAAACCCTAAAAATGAACTATTTTCATATAAATGAGTTAAACAAGTAAAAATAAATCATCCGAAAATAATTCGGATGATTTGAGTAATTTTAACCTATTTTAACAGTTTCCGGTACGCCAAAGACGGAAACGGGTCCCGCGGCCAATCGGGACGTCTAAACCGAGCTATAATTTCACATTTTAAATTAAATTATCAGACAACCACTATTTTCGGGTCGAGTGTGACCAAACTCATTTTTGAAACATAAAAAAAACGGATAATCGTGCTAGGCACGCAAAACGAGAAAAACGACTAATAGCAATTGTGACCATGGAACTCTAAACGATATCACAATCTGAGTCCGGAAAAGTGTTTCTGGGTTAACAGTGCCCCCAGAACGGGTACAGTGCTGGGTTAACAGTGTCCCCAGATGTACCAGTCGATACGGTTAAAAGATTATATAAACAATAAGTGTATAATAACGATCTTAGGGATCATATTACAGATTGGACGCGTTAATTGATAATGATTGTTGTTACCTGCTTGCATGTGCTAAGGTGAGTTTGACGAGCCCCTTTTTACTGAACTGTTTTAAATATTTTCCCGGGACGGAAAGCATGTTTCTATCAAAATGTTTAAGTACATGCTGATCGCATGGAAATGAATGTATTTATATAATGTTTATTGTACGGGAATCGTACGGTAATGTATTAAGATGGTAATTGTCTGAGTTGCTAACAGTGTAAGGCCCGAAACAGTGTTCTGGGTTAACAGTGTCCCCAGAGGTTATTAAATGGGTTTCTGGGTTAACAGTGTCCCCAGAGGGTATTAAATGTGTTTCTGGGTTAACAGTGTCCCCAGAGGTTATTAAATGTGTTTCTGGGTTAACAGTGTCCCCAGAGGTTATTGGATGTGTTTCTGGGTTAACAGTGTCCCCGGAGTGAGTACACTACTGGGTTAACAGTGTCCCCAGATAATATTATATTATGATATGGATTTATAATGGTTTACTAAAATTGTGAAACTCACCAACTATTCGTAGTTGACCCGTTTTCTCACATGCTTTTCAGGTACAATTTAGATGAAGTGATTGCTTACGTGCTAAGTGCTTGATGTGTGTAAGATTTGTGTGCGGGATGTTAGGATACATTATAACAGATAGAATTATGAATCGTATTGTATGATGTGTGTATCACCTAGACGGTAATGAAAGATGAGATAATGTAATTTTGAAGTATATTAATGCATTCAGTTTTCTTTATAAACAATGTGGTTGATATCAGAGGTGTCTGTCGCATCCCGTTTACGTTTCCGCTGCGGTTGCGGGGTGTTACAGAACTTGGTATCAGAGCCATTGGTTATAAAAGAATTAGGATGTCTTTAAAAGATACCTAAAATATAACCAGTAGCTCAAGTATTATAGGATCTGAATATCAACTAATAATTTTTAGTGACGAGAGCTGGATGAACTTGGATGGACAAGTGAGTTATTATGGTCCGGAACATAATAACAGACTTGTCCGCACGAGGGAATTCAGGGGAAGTCACGGGGTACATTAATAGGTAAAAATGGCAACATATGTGTAAAGTATATAATATTATTTATACGTGCTAAGGGGTATATACATATGTGCATATCATGTGGGTACAAGTATTGAGAAATAGGACCCGGATAAGGAACCGGGGAAGGAAATAATAAAAAGTACCGAGGATGCTGAGATTTCTAGAGCATCGGTTGATAATGAGTCTGACTTATCGGGCCATAGTTATGATAGTACCAAGTTAGATCTTCCGTTTGACATTAACCAGAAATATCTAGTAACCGTCACTCCCAACCAAAATTGATAAGTTCCTTACCCTACCAACACCGGTACCGTATATCCTAATAACCCCCTATGTCCACCCGAACCACGACCCTCATGTACGGATGGACCTGTACCTGAACCCATTCTTATTCCATTAAGGTAAAGGAGTAAATAAATAAAATAAAATAAAATAATATATTGAAATATATATATTTATATATATATGTATTGCTCACTCACAAACATATGAGACAGACCAACTTCAGATCGAGAATTACCGATTTTAGCAAGCCTAGAACGCCTGAGGACATTGACTGAGCAAGTGTAGAGTTTCCCATAATAGTAATTAATAATATTTGAAGGCAACCCATGTTGCGCAATTACCTTGAACCTTGCAACTCCCTATGTTATCCTTACATCCGTTAGATGTTTACACCCATGTATGCTCGAATAGAATGATTACCTATACACAAAGAGGTGTTGGAATCATTACAGCATTGTTGGATATTCGTTCGTAGGTGGTATACTGTGTATGCCGGATATACGAATAAACACGGACATTATAACTCCGTGGTATGTAATCGTTTGGTGCTCACGGTGAGCATGTATCGGTTATGCTGACATGCAGAAGGATATTGAAATCAAGCCTGTTAAACATTAATCTTTGTTGAGAAAGATCTATACGTCGATTGGTAACAAGGATTATGAAACATATTTGAACGTTAACCGACGTCAGGTTAAGTCCATATGTTATTATATTTGTGGGACATATATATTAGATACTGATATGTGTAATATGTATGATAATATTTGGTGTGTATGTGTACCTGCTGTCATGATTGAGCTGGTAATGAGTTATACGGTGAGATTAGTATTGATTACTGCGTACGGGATGAGTACGGCAGAATGACATAAAAAGAGTAACTCCAATGATGGAGATTGATATGATTCAGCTGATTGCTCAAAGATGGCAGATGATGATACCGAATGTCGTATCATAGATCACTACTAGTGTTGATGCAAATGTGATCGCAAGATTGTAGATCGAGCAATCACATGTATATGAATATTTCAATTCTTGGTGGTATTACTAAAAGTGATAATGTTCCACCGAATACTATTATGACTACAAGTATTAGTTATAAACTAAACATGAATAGTAGTCGTAATGAATAGATCCGGTATGAAGGATATGTCTGTTGATTGTGTTAAGGAAATTATTAATAGGGTACTGATGGTAAAGGGAGGAATAGATTAACGAGTAGATAGAAAAGATCGAAATGATTAAGGATATTGGTAAGAGACTAGAACATTGTGTAGTGAAATATGCTACAGATATGTTGGTAGATTATGTTGTATCGTGATGGAACACGATGGTACAAAATTATAGTTAGAAAATTATTGCTCAGAGGACATGGTTGGAATTTAAAATTCTTGTGCTAGAGCACTTTTATTCGAGTAATTAAGTCCAGAGATTGGGAACTGAGCTATGAAAAATAGAAATGTTGCGTGCTGATTACTTAGAACACGCTAATAGTTTGAAGGAATTGTCATGTCTGGTAACATGGCTAATTACCCCTGAAACTAAGCGAAGTGAGCGCTATATTGGGGACTAACTCCATCGATAAAGAGTATAGTCAATCCGGTAAAAGATACAACCTTTGGAAGGGTTGTGTCACAAGCCAGCATCGATATACTTAACTCTATGGGAAGCGGACTGGAAGGACGTTAGGTGAGACGTCGGGTGTTAAAGAAGAGAAGTGATAAAGGCATAGTGCAAGATAGGCCTTTGAATAAGTAGGTAAGTCCTACAACTCAGAATTATACTAAGACTAGTTCTGGTGTGAAAACATGAACCGCATAAAGGGGTTCTTCCCTAAATGTGGAAAATATGGTTATCGGCAGGAAGAAGAATGTCGAGTGATAGTAGGCCACATGTGTAGTAAAGATGGACGTAATGCCACAATTGTAGAACCAAGTGAAGCCATGTGAACCGACAACCCCAACCCATTCGTGTACAACCACTCCGAACCCAACAACTTCAATAACAATCCATCCAAAGAAATCAAATTATGCCAAACAGTTGTACTTGCTATGAATGTGGCAGTACAGAACGTTTCAAGAGAAATTGCCCAAAGTTGAACCAAGGTGTGGTTGGAAGATGAACCTCATGACAAGCATCAACCCCTGATCAAGCAAGGAGCCGTGCTTTTGGGAGTAATTCAAATAAAGCAAGTCATGATCCAAAAGTGGTATTAAGTACGTTGTAGTTTTAAATCAATAGACTTCAGCGATATTTTTACGGTCGTCGATAGAAGTTAGCTCCTGTTAACCTCCTATCATTTGGAAAGATACCGATTAGTGAAACTATAGAACCCTATATTGTAGAATCGCTAACGGTAAACCTCTAATGGTTAACTAAATTGTTCGGAATTGTCCTATTATTCTGAACGATTAACTTTCCCTTATTGACCTACGACCAGTAAAGTTAAGAAGTTTGACGTAATAGTTAACATGGCCGGGCTAACTTGACATGAAGCTGAAATCAATTATGAAAAGAAGATGATTAGAAACTCTCTTTCGGACGATGAAGCGATTAGATACAGGGAAAAGTGTACGGTATTATGTTACCACTCTAATCTCATCTTGAGATGTTACAATATTTACGACAAGAAGACGTGGTATATTTAACAAACGCGATTGCCAAAGTATTTAAAAGAAAACATATAGAAGATATCCCGATGGTACGCGAATTCCACAAGTTTTCTCAGAAAAACTTCCTGGATTACCGCCAACCCGACAGGTCGAATTCAGAATCGATTTAATGCCTCAAGCTGGCCCTGTTGCTAAAGCACCCTACCGACTTGCACCGTCTGAAATGCAAGAATTTTTGGATAAGGTTTTATACGACCTAGTTAGTCACCATGGGGTGCACCAGTGTTGTTTGGGAAATGAAGGACGGAAGTGTTAGGATATGTGTTGATTAGGGAGAATTGAATAAAGTGACGATCAAGAATAGGTATTCACTTCTTCGAGGTAAATGATCTGTTTAACCAACTGCAAGGGGCGATTTATCTTTAGAGAATTGATCTTATAAATAGTTATCACCAAATGAAAAATCCAAGAGGAGGATGTTGCAACAACAGCGATTCGGACTCGTTACGGTCATTATGAATTCTTAGTTATGCCTTTCGGGCTAACAAATGCGCCGGCAGCATTCATGGAACTCATGAACCGAGTCTGTAAACTTTATTTTGACAAATTTGTCATAACATTCATTGATGATATTTTGATATATTCGCAACGTAAAGAAGAGCACGAACGACGGTTAAGGAAAATTGTGGAAGTGTTAAAGCAAGAGGAGCTATACGCGAAGTTTTCGAAATGTGATTTTGGATAAAGAAGGCATAATCCCTTGGTCATGTTGTAAAGCAACAAGGATTTCACAAAGATCCAAATAAGATAGAAACCATTAAAATTGTGCCAAGCGCCGATTTTAAGTCTCCCCGATGGAGACGATGGTTTTGTCGCGTGTTGTGACGCATCGCGTAAAGGGTTAGGACGCGTGTTGACGCAGTATAATAAGGTTATAGCCTATGCTTCCCGACAGTTAAAGGTACATGAGAAAAATTACACTACTCACGACTTAGAGCTGGGAGCGGTTATCTTCGCGCTTGAAATCTGGAGACATTATCTCTACGGTACGAAGTGCACCATCTTCACCGATCATAAAAGTTTGCAGCATATATTCGATCAGAAAGAAATGAATATGAGGCAACGAAGATGGGTCGAGTTGTTAAACGATTATGACTGTGACATCCGTTATCACCCCGGCAATGCTAACGTCGTAGCCGATGCCTTGAGTAGGAAAGATCGGGATAAGCCATTGCGAGTGGAAGCGCTGGGGATGATAGTCCAGTCGAACCTTGCGGACCTGATTCGAGTCTGAAGGTTCCTGAACGCGGATCGTACACGGGAAATCTCTAACAACGCAGGTGCGGAATCCCTGCGTATATAGGTACGAGTGTAGATATTGTAGAGATTGAATACACGAACAATGAACACGAGCTATAAGGTAAACACGTTATATTGAATAACCAAACACGTGACAGTAGGTCACTGTTACAGAGAACAAAACGAAACAAAACGTAAAACCAAAACCCTAACTCACGTTCTCTGCTGAAACGTTCTATTTAAACACGACAACTTCGCCACTGGCGAAGTTGTCAGTAACCTCGCTAGATCAGCAAGTTCGCCATAGCGAACTTGCTGATAACTTCGCTAGTTTACAAAACAAACCATAAACAAACCATTAACTATATTACAGACTCGATAACAAATACTAGACTATGAACTACTGACAAACATGTACCAACAGACTCCCCCTTGGCAGTAGCTTCATATCTTGATCTCTGAGTCTTGTAATCTTGCACTTTCACGCGTGCGCCCCTTCTCTCACACAAACCGACACAACTCCTTGATATTTCCTCGCTTGATCCTTCCAAGCAGGAATGTAGAAGATCTTCTTGTTGTTCAGCACTTCCAGATCAGCCTGCGATAGATTAACAAGATGCATCGGGTCATAAACCCGAAGTACTTCTTGTTCGTCCTCATCTTCCATAACCGCCTCAGCTGTCTCGCAATCCACATACCACCATTTCAGATCTTTCAGTACATTTTGAGGCATAGTTTTCATGGGTACCTCCTTGATACATCGGACTGGTTTGTACTTCATCACCATCCACGGTTTACCATCTGCTCTCATACCTCTTTCTGTATCCTTCACTAATTTTCCCTTTTGTGGCTTTAGCAACTCGAACTTCTTTTCTTTTACTCCTTCTTTCCACATTATCTTCTCAATCATTCTAGCCATATTGTCGTTGCTTCTGTTTATCAGGCCCAACCTGGCCAAGTCCTTTACTTCGCATTCAGGCAATGTGTTGAACGATCTCAACATTCTCTTGAAATATTGAACGCCATCATAACGCTTCACCACAAACAACTTGAGCTGTTCATCATAAATCCAACAAATAATCCCCTTTTTCGCCTCTGCATACCCTTTAATGTTGTAGCTCTTTCTGAACATGGTTGGAATAGCAGGCTTCTTGGTCTTGACAAACCAATGAGCATATTCTTCCTTCCATCTAGGCTGCTCTTCCCACACCATCTCATCTACCACATTCTTATCCCCAAAATCTGCTCTTTCAACAGCTGGAATCTCATGTTCCACTGCATCATCCACGATCTCTCCTTCTTCCAACACATTTACCACATCAATCTTTTCTCCAATCCTTTCTATCTCCTCCACGGGCAACACGTCATCATCATTCACACAGTCATCATCCTCCTCCTCATCTAAGTCCTTCAAAGCATCGATGACATCTTCAACATCAGCATCGTCATCAACATCCACAACATCATCACCCGCTGCATCAGTTGACTCCCCCTCAGTTGTGGAAGTCCCAAGAGCCTGAGAGGTTCTTGGCAGCTCACCACCTGCACCCGAAGGTGCATTGGGATCATCGTCATGATCTTGTCGTCTCTTTGTTCTCAACTCATCGCCCCTGCAAGTCGTCTCCCCCTGAGATGCCAAGAATTCCTTGAAGGCATCGATAACTCGTCCGTGTTCTACCAGGAGGGCGGCTTGGATTTGATTGGCTTCCACTAGGCGTTCAATGGTCTTCGATTGTTCAGTAACAATACGCTCCAGCGAAGCAATCCGGTCAGAGTCTGAAGCAGGCGATGGAGTTGGTGGAACCTCAGTAGCAGAAGTGACCGCAGGTGGTACCCTAGGTAACCCTGCAGTTGTTGTAATTGTTGATTCGACGAAGCGTGCAACTACCACCGGGGGATCAACCAGTTGGGGTGGTAGCGACACAACTACTGGTGCCGACGCCTCGACCGCAGTAACCTGTGCAGTAGTAGGCAATAGAGACATACCTGACAAGGCAGGCGGAGCAAATCGTACGTACCTTGAAGTCTCCCCCGCTCCAGTGGCCATACCTTGTCGTTCTCGACGTGAGCGTCTCAGCACAACTTGGACTGCCTCTTCCTCATCTTCATCATTTTCACCCTCATCCACAGCCCTCGGCCGCTTACCCGTTGTCCTCTCCCGAGTCACCAACAACCGTCTGGCCTCAGCAAATGTTTCATCCAGCTCGGTTTCAGCTACCGAAGTAGCCGCTGAGGTAGTACCCAAATACTGATTACCCGAGAGATCCATATCGAACAGACCGTGTCCACTGAAAGCAGCATCCAGATCAATGTTTTCAGCAGTAGACACAGCCTGCGATGAAGTAGCTGGCACAGCAGCAGAAGTGACAACAGGCGCAGCAGATACAGCAGGAGGTGCTGCCGCCTGATGTTGTTGTGGATCCCTGAACTCATCCCCGCCTGCATGGACATACTCTGGGTTAATTAGATACCCGAAAAGAGGAGTATGCCTGGGACGACGCTCAGGGTTGCTCCGAGCGCTTGACGTCCTGCACTGAGCGAAGATACGCTTAGTGACACACTCAACGAATCGTATCGGGCGCCTTTGCGGTAGAGACGGAGCAATGTGATTGATAATCATCTGCAAGAAGCGCGGATACATAGTGAATCGCTCGCGCGCCGCAGCCCGTATTTGGCGATCAATCTCATAGAATATCATCTGACTAAATGAGTATCTGCGATTATAAGTCAGCGCAAGCATAGCCGATTGCATCGTCGCCCCCATTCCGTCTGTCCCCGCCTTCCTGCCGGACATGCAAACAATCAACACATGCATCAAGAACCGCCATTGGTCCAGCAGAAAGCCTTTCCTCCTTTGTGAGTCCCCCAGTGGACCCGAATAGCCCATTCTCAAATATGCTCCATCACGGAAAGGAGCTGTGAATTCCGTAGGGTCATCTCTGGTTTCTGCACCGAATTGCAGAGCCAACCGTATATCCTCAGAAGAGAATTGTATGTTTTGGCCATTTACGGTTGCTCTAATCACCGAAGGCTCAGCCCTGCAATCAAGGTAAGCTGTCTCCCAGAAGTCCTCAATGTTTGGTAGGGAGATGGGCAATGTTGTCGTTAAAGCATGAAATATCCTTGATCGCTGGAGAAATGTGATAATCTCCCTGAAATCATCTAAGCCTCGTGCATCCGGATCTAAGGTGATATATTGGTTGTGGGATGGAAAGAATTGTCGTCGTTGGTCATCACCGTCATTACCACCAGTTCCTCCAACAGCAGCCATATCTGCACAAAACAAATCAAGTTAGAACCGTTTAAAACCGAAATCACAAGCTCGCGGTTTACCAAGTGCGAAGTTGTGAGGTAACCAGTACAGGCGATGTTAAGGATGAGGCGAAGTTGGAGACAACTTCGCTTCGTCCTTAAGTTCGTCTGAAAACTGATAAGGCATTGGAAATAGGCGAAGTTAAATTCTTGGCGAAGTTACGGTTAACATCGCCACTGGCGAACTTAAGCCGAGGGCGAAGTTGGGGACAACTTCGCCATTGGCGAACTTCAGCCACTGGCGAAGTTGATGATAACTTCGCCAAAACCTTAACTTCGCCAGAACCAGAACCAGCGACTGTTGAGATTCAATCAATTTTGTCCGATGGTTTTCGGACAAAATCGATGATTTATAAGTGAAGAACAACATATTTCAAAGGATTTGAGACGTAAGGCTCGTCCATGAGCACGTAACAAAGGGTCGGAAAAAACTTGGTTTTGAAAAACCGACGATCCGAGGTCTCGAACCGGGTAAACTATTACGAACGAGAGAGGTAAGACGCAAGAGATAACACATACCACAAGAATAATAGTAACAAGAAACACAAGATCGAAAAGACGATTGAGTATAAAGATCGCCGAAGGATTTGAGGTTATATGTTCGCCGGAAGATTTATGAAAGAGCTACAGTGTTTCAGAACATATATAGGGCGGAGTTGTGTCTGGCGAAGTTACGATTAACTTCGCCATGGCGAAGTTAAGCACAACTTCGCCAAATTCAACAACTTCGCCAAATTCAACAACTTCGCCAGTACCTTCAAAATCAGCCCTTTAAGTTTGAAAAATCTGTCATTTAACCTTGAAAACTTCCAAAAAGAGTTATAACTAAAATGATTATGTCCAAGTAACCAATAATAATAAAATAATAAAAATAAAATAACTACGTAACAGAAAATACTTATATAATTTTAACGAAATAAGGGATCAAATTTCAGTCTAGTCAGGGACCACTACGTTTTTGAAAAGATCCGAACAGGAATCATACTAGCTATGTGACTGTCACTTGGATCCGTGTTTGGCTGTATTATGACATAGAGAGACAGGTTGTAAGCATGTAATAACTTAAATGGTTATCATTGTTTCTGTGATACGGATTAAGGTTCGGTTAAGCTCAAAAATTTAAGATGGCAACAACTCAGAGGTAATGATGACTTCTATCTATTCTCAAAGCGTATTTGGCTATACCCACGTCACCCCGAATTGACTTCGACCCATAGTGTCTGATTAACTTGTAGATACTTGTTGTCTGCTTCCCGTTTTCTTCTTACTCCAAACTTGAGAAATCTTGAGAAGTCTCGGTTCTCGTCTTGATTGTCACTATTTCTCATAAGTACAAAAATGATACATGAATAAAATTTATTTATTTATTTTATTTTTTTTTTTTTTTTTTTTTTTTTTTTTTTTTTTTTTTTTTTTTGAATCAACATCAGTATTTACATCGGAGTACTAAACTACTGCAAGTCCCGAATCTGGATCACTGCAGTGTCTTGAGATGCTTTCTTTACGGGAATCAGAACACTCACGGGCTCGTGTATGACTGGGTAGTCGCCTTTCTGCCTATCATTCGAAAAGATATGTATGAAGCCATGCAAAACTCTTAAGGAGTTTCCACATAAATTCGAGTAAATTTAAGTTAGTATCACATACACTTTTACGCACCATTAAAATCACCATGACATACAATGACTGTTCTAAAGCCTTTTAAGCCTAATAACTTCACTAGCTAAGCACACACAATCAGTATATCTATCATTTTCCAAGGTTGGATCAATTTTCTGTTAAACATAGCAAAGAACTTCTTACGAAGTAATAGACTTGAAAAGTAATTTCATTTCCCAAAAAAAAATTTTGACTTCAATTGCCCCAATCATGTCAAAGTCATCAGGTAAACGGCTATCCTGAAGATCCTTGGATCAACTGGACCGACCACATACAAGTATGTGTCCTTCTTACTAAGAATGACCGACTAATTTTCAGCAACTGAAAGAAAACATGTCAAGACTGCCCCAATTACTTTCAGTCTTCCGGTTAATGGCTATCCTCATCTCCTAAATCGAAAACAAGGACCAAAACATATCCGAGGAGATGTCCATCAAACTGAGATAACCGACTAATTTTAAGCAATAAAGACATTTTTTTTTTTTTTTTTTTTTTTTTTTTTTTTTTTTTTTTTTTTTTTTTTTTTTTTTAAGGTAAACAAGGTTACTCGGGATTGACCATCCCGTTAAGCTCAATCAGGTTAAGAAATCTTGATTTATCAAAAGCTTTTGTGAACAAGTCAGCAAGATTTTCAAGAGTATCAACTTTTTCGATCTTAATGAGTCTCTTCTCAGCACAATCCCGTATGAAGTGATGACGAATGTCAATATGCTTTGTTTTACTATGCTTCACAGGATTGTTAATGACTGAGATTGCGGCAGTGTTATCAATTAAAATGGGAGAGAGTAGAAAATTCAAACCGTAGTCGCGCAATTGTTGCTGAATCCATAAAACCTGGGAGCAGCAGTTGGATGCTGCCATGTATTCAGCTTCACATGTTGAAATTGCAACCGATGTTTGTTTCTTGCACTGCCATGAAACTAATCTTCCTCCAAGAAATTGGCAGCCTCCCGTTGTTGACTTCCGACTCTGATTACAACCACCATAGTCAGAATCCGAGTATGCTATCAGTTCAAAGTCTCCACCTTTCGGGTACCACAACCCTAGTTTCGGCTTGCCTTTGAGGTACCGCAAGATCCTCTTCACACCTTTCATGTGAGATTCCTTTGGGTTTGCCTGGAAACGAGCGCAAAGACAAACAGCAAACATAATATCAGGTCTAGAAGCAGTTAAATACATCAAAGAACCTATTATCGCCCGATATTGAGTAGGGTCCACATCCGCGTCACCGTCTGATTCAGTTCCCAGTTTGTGATTGACGCAGATTGGTGTGTCAAATGGAGAACTGTCCCCCATCTTGAATCTTTCCAGCACATCATGAACATATTTCGTTTGATGAATGAACATACCATCCTTCCTTTGATCCACCTGCAAACCTAAAAAGAAAGTTAGTTCACCCATTGCACTCATCTCGAATCGTTTCTTCATGACGTCCTCAAAATCCTGACACATGGATACTCTTGTGGCTGCAAAAATTATGTCATCCACGTAGACTTGAACCAGCAGGAAGTCACATCCATCTCTCTTTACAAAAAGCGTGCTGTCTATCAACCCCCTCTCGAAACCATTTTCCAGCAAGTAATCAGATAAAGTTGAATACCAGGCCCGAGGAGCCTGATGTAACCCATATAATGCCTTGCTCAACCTGTATACGTGATCAGGAAAGTCCGGGTCTGGAAAACCCGGAGGTTGCTCAACATACACAACCTCATCAACTTTCCCGTTAAGGAACGCACTCTTAACATCCAACTGAAAAACCTTCATCTTCTTAAAAGCAGCAAATGCCAAAAACAGTCGAATTGCTTCTAACCGGGCAACAGGAGCGAAAACTTCATTGTAATCAATACCCTCTTGTTGATTGAAACCTTTAACCACCAGCCTCGCCTTATTACGCACGACTATTCCCTTATCATCTCTCTTGCATTTGAACACCCATTTTGTGCCTATAGCATGCACATGCTTTGGTTTTTCAACCAAAGTCCACACTTCCATCTTCTTGAACTGAGCCAACTCTTCCTGCATGGCATCGACCCACGAGCTGTCCTTTAAAGCCATTTGATAATTTTTTGGTTCAATTTGGCTTATAAAGCAGGAGTACAAACATTCATTCAGTATACCTGTGTCTCTTATGCTGGTATAGACACAGGTGTTCTCGGTCAAACTACTTCTGGTTTGTACACCGGAGGACACATCACCTATAACATTCTCCAGTGGGTGATTCTTGTGAATTCTCGTGGTCGGTACAGCACCGACATGCAGATTGTCTTCTAAGTTTGAAGAGAGCTCATCTATGGTTGTTTCAGGCTGAGAGTGAAACGGATTAATGAATTCGTCTTCAGTTGAGGCCGCAGGGGTATTGAAAGGGTTTGATGTGGAAGGTTGAGATGTTTCAGTCATCTGATGGTGCAGTAAATTCTCTTCCTCATCAAAAATCATCTTCGTCGCAGTAGTTTCTTCCACTTCAGAAATCTCCAGATCAGGCACGTTAAACGACTTAAAAAGTTTAACATAGTCAAAGAGCTCCGCCGGTCCATTGCTTGGTTTTGGCGGTTGGTAACTAGTAATGTCAGTGTTACAGACCACCTCCACCTTGCAAGTGGAAGTATTGAAGATCCGTCTGTTGGGGGTCCCAACAACGTAACCAACGAGGATTCCCTCATCAGCTACTTCCCCAAATTTCGAGTTAGGCTTCAAAATCGAACAAGGAGACCCAAATGGCTCAAGACCGCACAAGTTGGGCTTCCTTCCTTGCATAAGCTCATAACACGTTTTTCCAAGCTTCTTAACCGTTAACACCCGATTCAGAACATAGCAGGCAGTAGCCACCGCTTCAGCCCAGAACATCACAGGAAGTTTTGAGTCAGCCAGCATAGTTCTGGCTCCTTCTATCAACGTTCGGTTCTTCCTTTCAGCTACTCCATTCTGTTGTGGAGTATACGGAGCGCTGAATTGATGCTCAATGCCCTTCTGAAGACAGAAGATTTCCATTTCAAAATTTTTGAACTCCGTCCCATTGTCACTTCTGATGTACTTAACTGATTTGCTCATGATATTCTCAACTTTTGTAATTAGATTCTTTACCATCTGAGTAGTCTCATCTTTAGTTTTCAGAAAGTATACCCACGAGTATCGCGAGTAATCATCAGTTATCACCAAGCAGTAGGAAGTACCGCCAAGACTTTGTACATTCACTGGACCGAAGAGATCCATATGAAGTAACTCTAGAGTACCACCTATTGAATTAATCTTCTTGGTGAGATGGCTTTTCTTATGTTGTTTTCCTTTCTTGCATGCAATACATTTATCTTCAAAGTTGAAATTTTTTAAAGGAACACCAATCACAAGCCCATTTTTGACAAGGTAGTTCATCTTCCGAAGATGAATATGTCCCATCCTCCTGTGCCACAGCTCCGATTCAGATTCGCTAGCTTTTGTCAGTAAACATGATTCTCCAGTTAACATTACAGTTGACCTCATATCCATCACATAAGTGTTTGTCTCACGTGGAGCTTTCATCACAATCCATTCTTCGGGTATTTGAAAACCAGGCTTTAACACAATCGCTTCATCTTTCGTGAAGTGGACAGTATAATCTTTATCACAAATCTGCGACACGCTTAGCAGATTGTGCTTTAACTCCTCCACAAAATTCACATTCTCTAGTGTCATCCTCCCATTTGACACTGTTCCTCTTCCAGTTATTCGTCCTCCACTTTCACCAGCAAAACTAACTCTAGCTCCCTGAACAGGTTTTAAATCTTGCAACAAGTGTTTGTTGCCAGTCATGTGCCGGGAACAGCCGCTATCTACAATCCAAAGATTGTTGGCAGCCCTGTTCAACTGTTCCTGCACAATAAAACAATGAGTTAGAATCTTGGGACCCAAGACCAGTTGGTCTTGGATCGATACATCCCGTACCCTGGCTTTCTTAAGTTAGCGTCAGGATAATTTCTGTACGTCCTGTTAGGGAATCTCCCTGCAGATTGAGTGTAATGCCTTCCAAACCTTTGAGAATAGAAAGTGTTATTTCTTGTGGTTTGGTTGTAAAAATGAGGTTGGTTTTTATGAAAACTTGAATTCGTTACATTTTGGCAATTTTTAAAGTTTTCATTTTTAGCTGGAATAAAATGACGCTTATTCTCATTTTTATTTGGCTTCACATCTCTAAATCTCGGTTTCAAAGGACAATCTGCAACAAGATGTCCTAACCTGTTACATCTAAAGCAACATCTATTCTCCATTTTCTTGTCAAATGTTGGTTTGGATGTAGAGGTAGTATTACCAGCCGTTCGTCTCACATAAGGTGGGACGTACGGATTGAGTGGAGAACTCTTTTTAGAAACTTTATCATTATCTCCACTGGTGGGTAATTCTACCTTTTCTTTTGTCTGACCAGATTCGGACAACATATCCGAATCTGATGAGACTGGACTTGATACAGAAATATTCACACTAGAAACAGGCGAACTTGTTTCGCCACAGCTAACACTTGGTTTGACACTAGTAATTCTAATTGGGGTTGACTGAGCAATCTCAAAATCAACAGATTTCTGAACACTTGGATTATAAGTGTAATTATGGTTAAAGGGTGGTGGAACCTCGTGGTATCCGATTCCTGCCCTCTTTGCAGAGGTACTTGGATCACTCACAAGGTGATCAAGGATAGCCGAGGAGTTTCTGAACTGCTCAAGTTTGCGGTTCAGTTCCACCACCTTTACCTGGTGGTCAGCAATCTGTTTATCTCTATCAGCAATCAATTTTGTCTTTTCTTCCAAAACCTCATAACTAAGATCAATAATTTCTATTTTCTCAGCAAGTTTAGTTTTAAGACTTTTAATGTCTTTTTCACAAGCCTTTATCTTAACTTTATAACTGTTTTCTCTTGCTTTAATGAAATGGTGATCTTCTTTAACAGTTTTAAACTCAGCATCTAATTTGACATACTGATCAGTTATATTGGTTAGTTGCTCAGTCAAATTTTCACAATTAGCACAAATAATTTTGGGACATACCTTGGATCTACCATCCTGATCGTTCGCCATGAAAGCAGTTTCTTCTTCATTTGCTTTCTTCTCTCCATCAACCTTCTCAACTTCTACAGCTTCAGTCTCAGCCATGTGTGCTTGTTCACCCAAACCACTTGAGTGTTGGTTCCAGTTGTATTCTCCTGCCTCTCTAGTTAACATGGCATTGATCTCGCGGTTAATTCCAGAGTGTTGGTTAGGCCTAACTTGTCCCCGTTCAACTCTCTCATTCCTACATTCCCTAGCAAAGTGCCCGAACTGTTGACAATTGTAGCACCTTACTTTTGATTTGTCAAATCCAGGCCTACCACCAACAAACTTTCTTCCTGTTTTGTTCATAAAACGTTTTACCCGTCTCACGATCATTGCCATTTGCCATTGCAAATCCATTTCTTCCAAATCGTCAGCATCAATCTGGTCATAATCCTCATCAAGAACGGCAGGGTCCATAATCTTCCCCTGGATATAATTCTCGTATGAAGCAATAAATGAAGCGTAGACTGCAAACTGCTCTTCAGCAGATTTTACACTCATAGGCATCTTGGTGTAATTATTGCTTGTGGGACCAGCTGAATAACCACTTGTAGAGGATTGAGGCTTTGAAGCACTAGATCCTCCAGCAACAAAACATACGTCCCCATTTGAGTTCACAGAAACATTTCCTTCATGTGCAGAGTCAGAACCTGACTCCCCCTTCGAATAAAATGCAGCAGATTCAGGCCTTGAACTTGAGCCTGAGTTAACTTTAGCACCATACATACCAGGGTCTTGTATCTGGTCTGTGGGTGTCTCCTTTCGAACCATATTTAGCTCATACGTTCTGAGCTTGTTCACTGCAGTTTCTAAGTCACAGTTAGGAAAGTCTTTGTCTTCCCTCATTAACACGGTATACATTTCCCACTTCGGTGGGAGAGCATCTAGAAGCTTTTCAACGATCTCCTCCTCTCGATAGGCAATTGAATAGTTGCTAAGCTCTGTCATTAAGTGATAGTATCGGGTGATAATATCATCTAAGGATTCATTCTTCAAATATTTGAAGACGGAGAATTGGGTTTTTAAAAGTTTAATTTTTGAGGCACGTATACCCACGTTCCCCTCGAATCTGTTTTCCAGAGCATCCCAGAGCTCTCTTGCAGAAGTGTACTTTCGGAATGTATGAAGAACTTCTTGAGGTAGTGCCATAGTAATAGCAGCATGGGCCTTACTCTCAGCCTCATACATTTTCTTCTCCTCGTCATCCATCTTACTGTACTTCTTCACCACATCACGTCCTTCGTATTGCATGGTTGGGGGTACATATCCATCCTGCATGCACACCCACATCTTGGCGTCCTGATATTTGATATACTGGATGAACCTGTCCTTCCATGCCACGAAGTCCGTTCCCTTCATCAACCTCGGGGCCTTAGTGGCTGACCCCGCCTCTACCTCCATCTTGACTAAATCTGAGATGTTAATCGCGGACATCCTTGCGAAAACCTGAAAAACCTGAAAAACACAAAAAAATATTAAAACAGCTCAGATGGCGAAGTTAAGAATAACTTCGCTGGAAGTTAACTTCGCTGAACAAGAACTTCGCTGGATCTTAAATTCGCTTGGCTTGGCGAAGTTAAAAATAACTTCGCTTAAAATGGGCGAACTTAGGATGTAAGCGAAGTTGGGTGGTAAGCGAAGTTGGGTGGTAAGCGAAGTTACGGATAACTTCGCTGTGGCGAACTTATGAGGTAAGCGAAGTTGTGGTTAACTTCGCTAATCCTTATATCTTCGCCGAAACCCTAATCTCCAGTGACGGCAACTTCGCCTGAATTCAGCAACTTCGCCCGATGAACGGTAACTTCGCCCGATGAACACGAAGAACAGTTCAGATCTGAAACTCGGATTTTAACGAGAATTTTGAAGGTTTAAAGGCTTAAACACACTGGTAGGTAGCTTGAATGATTAAACACACCAAAAACTCGTCCCGGTAACACCCGAAATGAGACGAAATCTACACCCGCGTGAAATCCCGAACCTCACAATCGAGCCGATGGCTCTGATACCAATTGAAGGTTCCTGAACGCGGATCGTACACGGGAAATCTCTAACAACGCAGGTGCGGAATCCCTGCGTATATAGGTACGAGTGTAGATATTGTAGAGATTGAATACACGAACAATGAACACGAGCTATAAGGTAAACACGTTATATTGAATAACCAAACACGTGACAGTAGGTCACTGTTACAGAGAACAAAACGAAACAAAACGTAAAACCAAAACCCTAACTCACGTTCTCTGCTGAAACGTTCTATTTAAACACGACAACTTCGCCACTGGCGAAGTTGTCAGTAACCTCGCTAGATCAGCAAGTTCGCCATAGCGAACTTGCTGATAACTTCGCTAGTTTACAAAACAAACCATAAACAAACCATTAACTATATTACAGACTCGATAACAAATACTAGACTATGAACTACTGACAAACATGTACCAACAGAGTCGCTCAACGTGAGGCGTTGAAAGAGGAACAATTGGAAAAGGAGGGACTTTACGGCAATGAGAAGAATTTTGAACAGCGCGTGGACGAAATTCTCTACTTCAAAAATCGGGTTTGGATTCCGACCCTCCATGACCTTCGTAAATTAATCATGGACGAAGCGCATAGATCGAAATATTCCATACATCCGGGATCGGATTAGTCTATTGATGAGACGAACATCTGAAAGGATTTTGTTGATGACCGAGTGTGGAGAAAGATATGGTTACGTATGTTGGCGAAAATTTAAGTTATGCAAGAGATAAGGCTGCATACCGAAAACCCTTGGGAACGCCACAACGATAGAAAATTCGCCAATGATAGTGGGAATAAATTACAATGGATTTCGGGACGCGAATGCCTATGATATATCAAAGGCATGATGTAAATTGGGTAATCGCGGATCGATTAACCAATCCTCGCATTTCATTCCAATCCATGACGATTACCCCAATGAGTTCTCGCCCAAATTCCTGTTGGTGAAATGGTATCTCGTCGTGGAGTACCATTTTCAATGATCTCAGATCGAAATAGTCATCCTACTTCCATTATTGGAAGGAGGGGAAGGATGCATCGAGAGCTCGAAGCTTTCTATGGGTGAAGTAATTATCACCAAATTGTTAAATTGAAAATGGGCGTGGATCAAGCCATAAGATTTGAATTGATTTAAGAAACAACCAATCGGATTTATAATATTTAAGATGAGTTGAAAGCAGCGCGAGATTGGCAAGGGATTTATGCCAACATTCATAGGAAACCATTGTCACTGGAAAGAGGTGACAAGGCATTTTTAAGGCATCACCATCGAGAGGTGATATAAAGTTTGGCAAAAACCGAAAATAGCTCCTTGATATATTGGACCTCATGAGACTATTTCCATGATTGGTCATTTAGTTTATCGATTAAAGTACTCCAGGGGCTAAGTATTATACATGATGTTTTGCCATGTATACGGAATGAAAAGTACCTAAGCGATGAGACAACGAAAGTACTAGTAATGGAAGTACTCATAGAAGGCATGCTTGATATGATAAATAATTCTGTAGAGATAGTAGACGGGAAAACTAAACAGTTTGGACATACCAAGCTTTATTGATTAAGATTAAGTGGAATTCACAACGAGGACCAGATTATACCTGGTAATGCGAGGGTGAATTCTGAAGGAAAAACCCCCACCTTTCCCTCGGAAAGGGATAGTGAGCGTGTAAAATTTCGAGGACGAAATTTCTTAACGGGGGGAGAATGTAACGATTCCGACGAAACCCTGTAAACCCTAACCGGTAGACAATAGTTACGTCATATTTAATGTCGGGTACATGAATTACCACAGTAATTATACGAGAATACATGGTTCACTGTATTGATTGTACGTGAATATATAATTCATCGTATTGATTATGCGATTAATCGATCGATAATTATTGAAACCCGAACGAACTGAGGGTTCAACCATAGATGATATCTATGATATTTAGTGATGTTACGAAGCATTAATGCTTCGGGATAAGTAAAGTATGGCACAGAAAAAGAATTTCGATTTAATGGTACGTCGGTACATTAAACGAAACCTTTAATACCAAACCGAGCAAGAGATGATCGATCAAGCCGAAAAAGATGCGCAATTATTAATAATATGACGTTTTAAGTTAATAAATGTCATGGTTTAAGTTTTTAAAGTTTTTAAATCGGTTTTATATAAATTTCATTTTTAAGCCGAAAAACGACCGTTTTAACCTCGTTTTAAGCCGAATCAGACATTTAACCGAAAAACAAACTAAACCAGATTATCCAAAACATTATCCGGATTTCGAGAATCCAAACTTGTGGCTAGAAATGAAGAGGTGGGTCCCACCCCACCCCTCCCTTATGCCGATCGGACTCTATGTCCACATTCCCATTCTTATCTTCTTTTTTCTCATCAATTCTCTCAACATCCTTCAATCCTTTCAACTTTAACTTCCAAAAATCCGGAAATTGAGCAAGAAAACCGAGGTAAGAATCAAGTTAACCACGTGTTCATCTTCGTTTCTTGAGTTTGTTTGCAAGAAAATGAGGTTTCAAAGATGGAAACCGATTCTTGCGTGATCAAGTGATGTATACGGGTTATACAAGGGATCTTGGTCCAAGAAAGGAGATAAACGGATCAAAAACGAATTTTTACGGTTAAATCCTTGTTTTTGGGATCATAACCGAAACCATGAAAGAAATGGCTTGATCGTGAGTGTAACTTGCTTGGTATTGTGGTATGTTGTTTGTAGGCTCTGTGTTTAGTGGTAGATAAGGCGGAAAGACGAGTTTGTAGCTTGTAGTGGCGGAAAACGAAAGGTATATTCGGTTTATGTCGGTGTATGTGTTTTTGGACAGATTGTTGGTCGTTTAGAGTTAGATCATGAAATTTTACAGGGATGTTCTAACATGAAAATATGAGTTCTGTGAATTTTTGGTAATTTTTGGATAAAGGATGAATATTTGGTGAATTTAATGCTCGGTTTTGGCCAAAAATGGTGAAAAATAGTTAGATATCATGAAAAATTCTGGAAAATTTCAGATAGGCTTTTCATATCATGTATAAGTCACGCACATAATTTGAGGTCCGTTGGAGAAGTCTAAGTAGGCTTTTCGGTTAAACGAGTTCTAGGGATTTCTAGCTCGGTTTTAGTAAAAAGGGCATGTAAAAGAAGATTTTGGTTCTGGAAAAATTACAGGGGACTATGTGGATGGCAGGGGACATCCAGGAAAAATTTGGGATTTTTCTAAGATCGTTTGGTATTTACGACATATTTAGTGTTTAAATGGTGTTTAAAAATAGATAAATAAATTTTAAATATAGAAATTAATTCTGGAAATATTTTTATAAAATTCTCCACTGTTAAAAAGTGATTTGCACAAAATTTCAAGATCCGAGAGTAAACGGATAATTAATCGTGCTAATTATCAAACTTTTAAAGTTAAAACGCGTAAACCGGTGAAGTTTGCTTAAGCGAGCTGACTGGTGTATAAAAACCCTAAAAATGAACTATTTTCATATAAATGAGTTAAACAAGTAAAAATAAATCATCCGAAAATAATTCGGATGATTTGAGTAATTTTAACCTATTTTAACAGTTTCCGGTACGCCAAAGACGGAAACGGGTCCCGCGGCCAATCGGGACGTCTAAACCGAGCTATAATTTCACATTTTAAATTAAATTATCAGACAACCACTATTTTTGGGTCGAGTGTGACCAAACTCATTTTTGAAACATAAAAAAAACGGATAATCGTGCTAGGCACGCAAAACGAGAAAAACGACTAATAGCAATTGTGACCATGGAACTCTAAACGATATCACAATCTGAGTCCGGAAAAGTGTTTCTGGGTTAACAGTGCCCCCAGAACGGGTACAGTGCTGGGTTAACAGTGTCCCCAGATGTACCAGTCGATACGGTTAAAAGATTATATAAACAATAAGTGTATAATAACGATCTTAGGGATCATATTACAGATTGGACGCGTTAATTGATAATGATTGTTGTTATCTGCTTGCATGTGCTAAGGTGAGTTTCACGAGCCCCTTTTTACTGAACTGTTTTAAATATTTTCCCGGGGCGGAAAGCATGTTTCTATCAAAATGTTTAAGTACATGCTGATCGCATGGAAATGAATGTATTTATATAATGTTTATTGTACGGGAATCGTACGGTAATGTATTAAGATGGTAATTGTCTGAGTTGCTAACAGTGTAAGGCCCGAAACAGTGTTCTGGGTTAACAGTGTCCCCAGAGGTTATTAATCGGGTTTCTGGGTTAACAGTGTCCCCAGAGGGTATTAAATGTGTTTCTGGGTTAACAGTGTCCCAGAGGTTATTAAATGTGTTTCTGGGTTAACAGTGTCCCCAGAGGTTATTGGATGTGTTTCTAGATTAACAGTGTCCCCGGAGTGAGTACAGTACTGGGTTAACAGTGTCCCCAGATAATATTATATTATGATATGGATTTATAGTGGTTTACTAAAATTGTGAAACTCACCAACTATTCGTAGTTGACCCGTTTTCTCACATGCTTTTCAGGTACAATTTAGATGAAGTGATTGCTTACGTGCTAAGTGCTTGATGTGTGTAAGATTTGTGTGCGGGATGTTAGGATACATTATAACAGATAGAATTATGAATCGTATTGTATGATGTGTGTATCACCTAGACGGTAATGAAAGATGAGATAATGTAATTTTGAAGTATATTAATGCATTCAGTTTTCTTTATAAACAATGTGGTTGATATCAGAGGTGTCTGTCGCATCCCGTTTACGTTTCCGCTGCGGTTGCGGGGTGTTACAGTATACTTCCACTAACACAAACCTTACTCGAACAAAATATCAAACCTTGCTTGGTAACATTTTCATTTAAATTTACTAGGTTTGCTCGATCCCTTCTACTTACAAACCTTGCTTGGTCGAGCTAAGTAATTTGAAGTCAAGATCCTATTGAATAAAGCTTACCCGAAATACCAGATTTCTTGATAAATTAATCACAAGGCAAATAATCAAGTATAAAATATCAAATAAACATCCTTGCTAGGAATCAATTAAGATACCCATATAAATTTCTTAAATTCAAATTAAATAACTCAATCTAGCATAAACCCTATCAGAATAAGAAACATATTCAATTAAGCATACATGGTTGCACAGTGTGCTCGAGTAACCTTCCTATGCAAAGTGTACCTGAATAACCTTCCTAGAATACAAAGTGTGCCCGGAAAGGAATTTCTAGCAGACAGTGTACTTGAAAAGTCAAGTTTTGAAATTACCAAGTATATTAATGGAACAAAAATGTACTCGAAATACAAAGTGTGCCCGGTAAACAAGGTTTGCCTGAAAACACTTGTAATCTCAAAAGAAATCATAAACACGAATAACACAAAACATGCTAGGAATGAAATTAAAACACATAAGCATTTAAGTGTGCTATAGTCTAAAATTTCAAAGAGCTTGCTCGAGGATCCTATGTTAGCACTAAGCTTACTAGGAAACACATATTCAATTATCAGGTATGCCTCTGCCCGAGAGATTTCAACATATCAAACCATACCTGAAAATGACAAACTTACATAATAGTATCTAAGTGTGCCCGAAAGGGTAAACAAATCTTTCCTAACAGCATATTCACAAAAATCACAAAGCTTACTCGGTGTACTAGCCTAAGTTCACAAAGTTTGCTTGAACTAACAATCAGCATACAAGATGCAAAGCTTGCTCGGAACAAGAATTTCTTGTTAAGATCTAGCTATAACACATATTCATCTCAAGACTTCAAGCTTGCTCGGGAAATTGGTACAACAATGTACTCTACCCGGAAAGTGTAAACACTTCAAAGCATGCCCGAAAATCATAAACTTAGCAAAAAATGACTAAGCTTGCTCGGAAATGTCATAAAGCATTAAACCTTACCCGAAAATTCATATTCAAACATATTCAACTGTTTTGTGCCCGGAAATGTTAGAAAGCATCAAACCTTACTCGAACTTACATATTCAGCCTATTAAAGGCAAAAATGCAACACTTTTTGACTTAAACAACTTGTCAAAATATATATTTTTCATTAAAGATCATAGTTTAAGAGCAAATGGTGCATTTAGAGATCAAATTTCAGTTGTATTTCTTTTCAAAACAGTTTCTTCCATTTTCTAGAAAAGATCTCAAGAATGGAATCATATTGACTAAGTAGCTTTCTCAATACTTCATCTTTCAGCTTTATTATGACAACATAGATAGGTTAACAACAAGTATAAACTTAACATGAATTTCATTTCTTTGGTGATATGATTAAGGTTCATTTAGTAGCATAATGCATTAATGGTCAACACTGTGCTATGATGCCTCATATCTCTTCTCAAAGCTTATTTGGCTTTCCCCAGATCACCCCAATTTGACTTCAACCTCCTGTATTTGGTCAAAAATTTGTTTTTATATGACAGAACTTATTGGATCTTTTTGTATTTTTGATTTTCAAACATATGTAGAGGTTGAACGTTGGACTTACTGTTAAATAACATGCCTTTCATTCAAGATGAGACAGATTTGTCAACATCTTTGTAGTTCTTGTTGTAACCCTCTTGTTTGATAAAATATTAAAACACTTATCAACTTTTGGTTAATTTATTCATTCTTCCCCTTGTTTTTGATATTTTCTCAAATTTTCTCAAAACATATTCTTTTTCATATTTAAAGATGTTGCATTTTTGGTTGACCAAATAACAACAGGCTTGTGTATGACTGGGTAATCACTTTTCTGCCTATCATTTGGAGAGATTTATCTTGAGACATGCAAAGACAACTATGTATCTCCACATAAAGATTAGCATATTCATTATGTTAATATCACCTTAGATTTTACATCATCATGAGAAAGCAACCATACATGTTAATGACTATACTAAGTATTCTTTCAGCCTAATAAATTCATATGATTGGCTAAGTAGTCAATGTACTATCATTTCCTATTAAAAACCAGTTTAATATTCAGTCACCCCAATTTCTCTTCATTGGCAGGTAAATGACTATCCTGTTTAACCACCAGTGGTCAACAGGACCAAACATACATGTGAATATACGTCATTTCAAAGTCAGAGCTATTGACATAGTTTTAAGTGAAGGAATAAGAAACAAGTCATATTTACCCCAAATGCATTCAGTTTTTCAGGTCAATGGCTATCCTTTGAATATGTAGAGATTTAAGGACCAAACATACATAAGTGTATGTCCTTCCAACTGAGTAAATGTGATGTGTGAAAAACGTATATAATATTAAAAACCAAGTTTTACCGAATTCACCTAAAAAACCACACACAATCGGCAAGTGTACCGGACGCAATGTAGCTAGCAAGTAAGAACGGATATCGAACCTTGGACACTATGGGTAAACTCTTATTATTAAACTTAAAAGATTACTAACCTAGACCTTCTTTTGATTTTTAGATTTTTTTTATATTATTTATACTAATAATACTTAACTAATTAAAATTTAAACTAAAGTAATACTTTATAAAAATCGGGTTTAAAAACAAATATGAGAAATGACTACCTAGGTAATGGAATCATACTAGTTAAATAAATAGTTAACGAACTTGAGTTGGTTGAAAAACAATATCTTAAAAAATATGACATTAAAGACCACTAAAATACGCTAGATCGCCTCCCGGCTTCACCAACGACATCCTAGAACTCTAATGACATGTGAATCTCAATTGTTAAAGGTTTGGATCACCTCCGGGTCTCACCTTGCCTTATAATATTATGGTACCCCAAAACCCGAATCACCTCCCGGTCTCTTTGAATACAATATATATTAATATAAAGAGGGTATTTTTAATTAACTTGAACACAACTTATATCACAATAATCTTAGGGACCTAGGATAACTCACTCCCGTGCAATTATTACCCAAACCCACAAAAGACAAAGATGACACAACACTAAATCACCTCCCGGTCTCTCTAGTGAAAGAACAATAAAAATCTAATAAACTTTTATAAATTACTCCTACGGTTATTTCGACTATAAACCGCAAACAAGTTGAAAACACAAAGTAAACAACCTAATCATGTGTCTAACAATCATAAAAATTTGTTAAACACAAGTGGAATAAATATTATAATAATAAACTAGATTTAATTACTCAACAATATTATGACCAAACCAATTAAAAACTTTACCATAACATCAAATCAACCAATATCAATAGTAGTTCGTCAAATCATCAAATCTAACATAGTGCTCAACCAAAACCTAGGTAGTATAAAAGTTTAGCTACTCATAACAATAATAAAAGAAAACAATTTAATTGTGTTCATGACAATACTTATAAAAAAATATATAACTAATAATAATAATAATAATAATAATTTCGAAGTAGTACCAGTTATAATATTCTTCTCTAATACAAACTTTATCAATAAAATCTTCTGCCTTTTCTTTCAACCCCACGTGAGCTCTCAAGAAACCAAAACCTCTCACTCACCAAAATAATAATAATTACTATGCTTCTTTTTGACTTTGTAACTACTGTTGTAGCAGAGGAGCCAAACTCCAAGTTATATTCTTCAAACTTCACGTCCCAACAGTAGCCGTCCACCCCTCTCTTAATAATAATAACTCTCTTTTTATATCTTGGTTTCTTTTTCTTTGGGCTGATAAATCACTCTAATGTGGGCCGTCCATCTTAAATATAATTCAAGTTGTGAAGCGTTGACCCAATAGCATTGCAATTCAGATTCCTGGCTACAAATGATTCACAAAACAAAATATTAAAAATTTCAACAATAATGTTATTTAATTATTCAAAACAACTTTTACGTGAACCAAATTTTAAAATTCTGTTATTATTTTTATTTTTTCTAATAATAATAAGAATAAAAATAATAACAAAATCATATAAAACTTATTTAGTTGTTCACTCATTTATCTCAAGATTCGATACTCAATTTTAACTCGTTGTCACTTGAGACCTTTTGAATTTAAATGTGAGGCAATTTAGGGATTCATTTAATAAAAACACCCCAAAACTAGTCAAAAGTATAGGAAATATTTATATAAATTATGTATATTTTAGATTATATCAAAATGACATAATTTTCAGCAAAACCAACTACTTGAGACTTTCCTTTAAAAATCCTTCTTTTGAGCTTCTTTAAAGCTTGAACTGAATAATCTTATCATATCTCTGCACCATTAATCAACTTGCTCATGTTTTGACCAAAATAAAGTATTTATGCCAAATTCATTAGAAAAGTTCATTTTATCACTTAATTTTGACATAAGACTCATTTTGACACAAACAGTTGTAACATAATCAGATCTTAATCAAACATAATATTATCAAGACAAGCAAACCATACTAGTATTCAAGATTCAGCCTATCCTAATAACATTAAATGATCAGATAAATTATATATTCAAGCAATTAAGCAATGATGTTAGATAAGTTTACTTTAACAAGTAAATCATAACAAGAATACTTATTCTAACATCATGAATGCACATTAACAGATAAACATGCAAACATATCAATCAAATCAATCATGTCAAATTGTGCACACATAATCAGTTAAGGCACATAACAATTTACATATTCAGCAGCATAAATAGTATCATACTTAAGCATATTCACACAACATTCAATTTGCGAAACCTATAACAAAATAATCAGTTAGCACAAAGAGGTACACAACTAGGCACACATCCTTAATCAGATTTCATCTGAGTTGATCATTCCCAGGGCTTTCAGAAGAAAGTTGAACCTGGTTCTATCAAGTGGTTTGGTGAATAGGTCAGCCAAATTGTCACTTGTCACACCCTCAAAATCCACTAACGGAGTTTTACCGTCAGAGGGTGTGAACTAACAGGATCGGAATCATTAGTTATAATCAAACCATAAAAACGTTTAAATGAAATTAAATGCGGAAACGTAAAAACCAAAGACAAAAGTTACATCACGCAGGATGACTTAAAAACCCAAGTAATAATAGTTAAAAACATGTTTGCATATCAGGATGTTCAAAAAACCATGCATGATCCTATACCGCGCGCCCGCCTCGGCTACCTGAGAATAACATACTAAAAGTGTCAACACAAGGTTGGTGAGTTCACGAGTTTATATGAAATAAAGCGTTTAGCGTTTTGCGTTCAGCGTTTTGCGTTTCCAGAGAGTGTTAAATCAATTATATATCGATAGGTAGCTAGCCTATACAACAAGTATTACTAAGTGTTTGACACCGAAGCTGACTGTTTATCAAGTGCCTTGCCACCAGGTCATCCAGACCATGGTATGTGTTAGCCAAAATTACACCCGCTCGACCTCCAGTCGAGTTTAGCGTTGGGTGGGGTTTGTCAAACCCAGTAGTACTACTCAACAGCGACTCGCTATTATCCAAATATTAACTGGTTCGATGTGTAGGACTTCAATTGTTTCGTTTGCCACTTAGCCTTTACAAGTGATATATAATTTACTAACAGAATCTTAAATGCGTTTTTCGGAGTATGTTATGTCCCCCAAGTGAAAAGCGTTTAAAACAGTTTAAAGGGGTAAGTGAACTCACTGTTTGCGAAGAATTCCCAAAATAAATCACCAAGTGATGCGCGTCACAGAAAACTCTCTCTAGCGTTCTAAAACAACAAAGAGATTTTCTAAGTGTCAGAACTATTAACGAGTCTCTAGACCCGGCACGTAGTACCTATGCAAATATCACGTTTCGTGTTTCGTTTGTGAATCATGTGTGACTTAACAAGTACATTTGTGATACGATACATGTGTGAACAATTATTTACGTGTCATGTATTAATAATGTATATCTCTAGCAACTATTCCCTGCAGAGGCAATTTGGTCAAAACACCACAAATATTTAGCAAGTATTCCCCGCAGGGGCAATTTGGTCAAAACATAACAATTAACTAGCAATTATCATGTTTCATGCATTTTCACAAAATTCAGCAGCTAGTTTCACCGAGACAGAAATTCTACTTGAAAGATTGTACTGTTCCACTGATCATAGCATCTCAATTAATTTACCAAAAATCATCACAAAAGCATACATGTATTAGGTTTCCAGAACATATTTTATTTTATTTTTATTCCACATAGGTTTCTCACAATGATCAAAACATTACAGCAAACACATAACAGTCAAATTCATGCACAACAGAATGTTATTTGAAATTCCCGTTAAATGAAAAATCCAATAAATGCAAGACCACTTGGGTTAGTTTACTAACTCAACAAGTCAACTTCCAGAAGTGGAACCAACCCAATTGGTCTTGTAGTTCATGAGATATAATATTTACAAAACAACCTAACAGCAGGTCTCACAACTCAGCTTTGCACAACGTTTTTGTAAAATCATAAAAGTTAACTTTTACACGTCCAAAAATTGCAAATTTATATTCTTTAGAAACTAGACTCAACCTAGTTTACTGTAGTATCAATTATCTCGACCAATTTTCAAATTCACACCCCGTTACAGTCAATTGAACATCAATAACACAATCTGTCCAGAAACTGTTTGCATCCAAACTCAACATATTAACTATCTATGGACCACAATTCATTCATATGACATTATAGACACCATAATCACTATCCATGCACATCAATTACACATTACATCCATGATTAGGGTTTTACTTGAACTCAAAATCAAGAAACAGACGATTAACATGCAATAACATCAATACTAGTTATCAATTCAACAATCAATACATCTTTCAATCAAAACAAGACATATAAACACAACACATATAAAAATCGGACCTAGGGTTTATAATTAACCCATTAAAAATCGAAATTAAGCATAGAGGATGCATAGGATAGTTGTTTATACCTTCCTTGCACCTTAATCTTCAATTGAAAAGCTTGAAAATAGATTGTATGTATGTGTGTGAGTGGCGGCAGCCGAGAGCAAGTGGGGAGGGGGGTCCGATCGGGGTAGAGGGAGAGGAGAGAAAGAGAGGCTAGGGTTTGGTTAATATTAATAATAATAATCATGTTACATCTAGGTCCCTCCACTTTCAAATGTTACTTTTCTAGCTTAATTAACTAGTTCTAGCACCTTGAGTTAACGTTTATAACAATGTTATCACATAACACATAAGTCTAACACATAATTATCACATAATTATTGTTTTGACGTTTTTCGTTTATTCACCAATTGTTTGCGTCAACTCGTTTGCGTTTCGGTGCAATTCCCGAAAGACTACACATGTAGTAAGTGTCAAGCGTCATTTAAACCCTAGTTTAAATGTAATGCGGTGTGCGTTATAGATTCGGTAATCTTTAAGTTTGAATTGACGGAGTTGAGTTAACGGAGTTAACCTGAAATTGACGATTGTCACATCACTTGTATCAACTCTTTGAATTTCAATCAAACAATTTTCACTGCAATCTCTGATGAAGTGATATCTGATTTCAATGTGCTTAGTTTTAGAATGTTGAACCGGATTCTTCACAGTAAAATAAGCAGCAGTATTATCAATGAGAATAGGGGTGTTCAGAAAATTCAAACCGTAGTCCAGCATCTGGTTTTGAATCCATAGAACTTGTGCAAAGCAGGCAGATGCAACAACATACTCAGCTTCTGCAGTGGAGATTGAGACAATAGTCTGTTTTTTGCATTGCCATGACACTAGCCTTTCACCCAAAAATTGACATCCTCCTGAGGTTGACTTCTGCTCATGTTACATCCATCATAATCACTGTCTGTGTAGGAATTAGATCAAATGATTCATTCTTTCGATACCAAATTCCCAAGTCTGGTCTTCCCTTCAAATATCTGAATATTCTTTTAACAGCATTCATGTGGGAGCCTTTTGGACTTGACTGGAATCTTGCACATACACACACAGCAAACATGATATCTGGTCTTGTTGCAGTCAGATACATCAGAGATCAAATTTTGGCTCTATATTCATGTTCATCTATAGGCTCCCCCTTTTCATCAGCAATCATCTTTTCTTTGGTGTCCATTGGAGTTGAAGCAGTTTTGTACTCATGACAGTTGAACTTGTTCAAGATGTCCTGCACATATTTAGTTTGGTGAATGAAGATCCCTTCAGCTTTCTATTAAACTTGCAATCCAAGAAAGAAGTTCATTTCTCCCATAGAGCTCATGCTGTATTTGGACTTCATTACCCCTTCAAACTCCATGCAAATTTGTTCATTTGTAGATCCAAAGATGATGTCATCCACATCCACTTGTAACAGAAGTAAGTCTGATCCCTTTCTTTTGTAGAAGAGTGTCTTGTCAATGGCTCCTCTAGTAAAACCATTTTCAAGAAGATGATTTGACAGCTCATCATACCAAGCTCTAGGAGCTTGATGCAATCCATATACGGCTTTGTTCAACTTATACACCCTGTTTGGATACAAAGGATCCTCAAAACCTAGAGGTTGAGCTACATACACCTCTTCATCAATCTTACCATTTAGAAATGCAGACTTAACATCAAGCTGGAACACTTTAATGTTCTTTGAGGCAGCATATGCAAGAAAGATCCTGATAGCTTCAAGTCTTGCAACAGGTGCAAAGACCTCCTCAAAGTCTATTCCTTCTTCTTGAAGACATCCCGGTGCCACAAGTCTAGCTTTTTTCTTAATCACCAAACCCCTCTCATCCCTTTTGTTTCTGAAAACCCATTTGGTTCCTATTGCATATCTGTCCATTGGCTTATCAACAAGATCACACACATGTAGGTCTTTGAACTATGCCAGTTCCTCCTGCATTGCTTCTACCCAACTATTGTATTTTAGTGCTTGAGCAATGTTCTTTGGCTCTATTTGGGATAGAAAATAGGAGTAAAGACAGATGTTTGCAATTTCATAATGACACCTTGTGACTCTTTCATGCAAGTCTCTAATGATGTTCTCAGAAGGATGATTCTTTTCTACATAGGGAGTTTGAATAATCATATCTGCAGACACATTTGTGTCAAGATTTGATTCATTGAGATCTTGTTCTTCAATGATCAAATCAGTTACCGCATCATGAAATTCTGGTGCTTCATCATTATTTTGTCCTGAAGTGGATGCACCATTGTTTTCTAAATTCACTCTCTCAAATAGATCTTGAAATCTTGCAGTAGATGCAGGTTCTCCTTCATTCAATAGGTTACTTGTGTCTCCCTCATTCTGAACAGGATCATTCTGTACTTCTTGATTGTCTTGATTGTTCTCAGTATGATCATTTTCAGGATTGTGACTGTTATCTTGATCTTGTTCAACAATATCACTTGAGGAATTTTTCACAAAAGTATATTCCTTTTTTTTCTAGCAACCTTCTTCCATAATTCTTCCAAGTCCAATGATTTCTTCTTTTTCTCTTCAATTTCACTGGTCTTGTATAATGAATCGTTAAAGTCTTCAGGATAAATCTTGAAGGACCTTATCAACTTTTCATGATCAAACAGCCATGATGCACCATCAACTGTATTGAATTGATTTTCATTAAAGATGATGTCAGATGATTCTATAACACTCAAATGGTCTTTCACATATATTCTGTATGCTTTCGAGTGTGTAGAATATCCAACAAAGAAACAGTCTAAAGATTTTGTTTGAAACTTGTTCAAATAATCTCTAGTGTTCAGAAGAAAACATTTACATCAAAAGGGCTTGAAAAACTTTATATAAGGCTTTCTGTTGTTGAATATTTCATATGGAGTTTTGTTATGCCTTTTGTTAACAAGTACCATGTTCTGAACATAGCAGGCAGTGTTTATGGCTTCAGCCCAAAAAGTAACAGGTAGATTAGCATCTGCTAACATGGTTCTTGCAGCTTCAATCAAAGTTCTATTTCTTCTTTCTGCAACACCATTTTGTTCAGGAGTTCTAGGAGCTGAGAATTATTGTAGTATTCCCTTTTCTAAACAAAATTCTTGCATAACTCCATTTTTGAACTGAGTACCATTGTCACTTCTCATCACTTTAACTTTCTTATTCAATTTGTTCTCAATCATTGTTACAAAACCTTTAATCAACTCCGTAGTCTCATCCTTGGTATTTAGGAAATAAACCCAAGTATATCTTGAATAGTCATCATTGATCACAAGACATTATCTTTTCTTTCCAATACTTGGCACACTCACAGGACCAAAGAGATCCATGTGAAGTAATTCAAGTACTTGATCAATTGAATTGATGAGCTTTGACTTATGAGAAGATTTGTGTTGCTTTCCTTTCTGACATGAACTGCAGTGATCTTCCAATTTGAATTATCTTGTTGGTAACCCAATCACATGCTCACCTTTCACAAGTCTGTTCATGTTCTTCAAGTTCACATGACAAAGTTTCCTATGCCACAATTTTGATTCATTTTCAGTGGCTTTGGACACAAAACATGCACCTCCCCTTAAGACAGCTTCTTTCATATTCAATTCATATAAGTTGCCATTTCTTGGTGCCATCATCATAATCATTTCAGGTGGAATTACAAACTCAGGTTTTAAAATGAAACAGTGAGAATCATCAAAACTGACTTTGTAACCCTTATCACACATTTGTGATATACTCAGTAGATTATACTGAAGACCTTCAACATGAAACACATTATCAAATGAAACTTTTCCATTTGTTAAGATTCCTTTCCCAACTATCTTTCCACCATTTTCATCACTACCAAATGCTACAGGACCTTCAAACTTTTCTTCATAATTGACAAGAGATCTATTGTCACAAGTCATGTGCCTAGAACATCCACTATCCATATATCATATGTCATTCAGAGGAGTGGACTGTCCCTGCACAAAAGAAAAGTTTGATTACATTCTTGGCATGTTACATTCTCTTGCAAAAATGATCAGGCTGTTACATTCTCTTGCATGTTACATTCTTGGTTCATTTGAAAGTTTCTTGGCATGTTACATTCTCTTGCAAAATGATCAGGCTGTTGGAAATTATAGCAAATGGCTTTTGACTTGTCAAAACCAATTCTCTCATTTGGCCCTGATAGAAGTAACCTACCAGTCCTGCTGTATAACCTCTTGCTTCTAAGAGCCAACATGGCTGCTTGCCACTTCAAATCCATGTCCTCCAAGTCATCAGCATCTATTTGCTCAAGATCATCTTGTACTACACTAGTGTGAATTAGATTCTTTGCAACAAATGCATTATATGACTCATTAAACATTGAAAGCAAGGCCTGTGCTTCACTGCCTTGTCCATTTCCACCACTAGTGTAAGGTATATTCCCACTTGCCATTGAGGCAGAATCAGAGTCATCAATTAGTTGCACATTGAATCTTTGTTGATTGCCTAGATTACTTGTGCTTCCACCAACAAAGGATTTTGGAGTATCACCACTATGCTCAACTGGTTCTTCAATAATGAGAATTTGCTGTTGATTCTTGGTAGTCAAATTTCCCATAGGTGCAATCAAAGCATTTGAGACATTGAAACATGGTCTTTCTTCTCTGATCATCTCATTCTCAATCATCTCAATCTCTGCATTTTGAAGGAAGCACACTACATCATCCAATTTTAAATCATTGAAATTGTGCTTTGTAAGGATGAACTTGCAGGCAGTGTGTCATTCCTTTGGCATAGAGTTGAGCAACTTTGTATTCAAGTAAAAGTCAGTCATGACATAGTCAGTGGTTCTGAGATTATTCACTATTGCTAAGAACCTCTCAAGAATGGACTTCAACCTTTCTCCATCTTTATACTTAAACCTTTCCAACTGTTGCTTCAGTCTCTGCTTCTTGATGTTTTTGAGCTCATTATTTCCTTCAAACATTTCAAGTATTGCATCATAAATTGCCTTTGCAGTGGCATGATGTGCAACCTTGGTTAGTATCTCCCAAGACAGACCTAACTTTAGCATAGCTAAGGCCTTGTCATCCACCTTCCTCATTCTTTCTCTCACAACAGCAGTTGCAGCTGCATTTGCACCTTCCTCAACATTGCCTTGTGGACCATTTCGAATTGAGTTCCACATATCAACATCATTATAGCAAACGACTGCTTCAAACAAGACCTTCCATTTTGTGAAATTTCTCTGTCCATACAGTCTAGGAATCTTGTTAGTAGACACTTCTTGTTCTTCGTAACCAGACATTTTGAAAAATCAAAAGTAGTTTCTTTGTAAAAACAGAGTTCAAAAAATAATCAGATCTGAAAACCGGTTGTTCAGATCTGAGGTGTCTGATGCGTTTAGAACAAGATTTAAATATAAAAAATTAAATCTTTAAATAAAGTAAGGAAGAGAAAACACCAAATGATTGTAGATCTGGAAGAAAAATGAAGAACAGAGCTTCTGACATCACGTTTCAATGGAACAGTGGGCTGCTTACGTCATCTTTCTTCAAATCTTCAATCAGCAACAATCTTTCCAAGATAGCAGCAACAAGCTCTGATACCACTTGTCAGGTCCCCGATTTCAGTTAGATCTTAGTCAAATCATGTCATAACTCACACAAATAGATGTGTTGACAAGTGAGTTAATGACGGGTTGCTATATTTAGAAAGATTACTATTTGTTAAAGGCAGAATCAATAACAAAAAAGGTAGTTGCAATTAATAATCAAAGGTAACTAACACACTCAGGATTCACTGAAAAGATTTCCATTTATATAATATTCATCAAACAAAGGTAATCGATTTAGGGTTTCTTGAGGGAAAGTTTATCCGTACTATCCTACGACAGCCGTCACACTCAATAATATTCTTTTTGGATTAATGAGTCTGTCTGCCTTGTCTGCCGCTTAGGAGGTGTGCCCTAAATCATTCTATTTATAGGCCTGACACCTCCTATACAGATGTCATTCCTTCTGGAAACCCCAAATGTACATACATATTCAAATTACATAATCAGAAATATTCTAAGTGTAAACAAGTCTTCCAGGTAGGCTTTGCAACAATATTCATTTTCCGAGTAGGCTGTGTACTCTGCCATCCTTCAAGACTTGGTAACATAGAAGTGTGCTCGGGATCAGTTTCCGGGTAGACTTTACTTGAAGAGTATTTTACCAAGTAAAATACTCACCATGTAGACTTCAATCTTCTTGACTTTGCCAGATTTTTCCCGACAAACCCTTATGAGCAACCTTGTTCTTCAATGGTCCATTCAACTCCTTGCTAGAAAATAACTTATTAACAAAGTGTACTCGGCAGCACTGTTCCTTTCTTGAGTTGAACCTTGCCCAATATTACTTAAGGATATTCCATTAAATCATCAAGCATGCTTTGACCACTATTATTAATGAATACATTGCCCAGTCTTCCAATCACTTGGCTTCATGGACTTGGTTAGCCAAAAGCTTACTCGGAAGTGAACTTTACTTGGCTATGAAGAACAGACTTACTTGATAAAGTGAACCTTGCCCGGATTTACGTAAATTAGTGAACCTTGTTCGGTAATACACTAACTTGCAAACCCTGCTCGGATATCCACTAAAGAAGACTTCTTGAAGGTGACCTTGCTCGATAGAAAAAATATCGTACCCGGCTAAGTAAAAGCTTGCTCGGAGGTCTAAGGTGTGCCCGGATCCATATTTAGAGAATTCTGAGGAGGTTGAGAAGATTCCAATCTTCAATATATCTACTTTGGTCAAATCTTTGACTCAACAATTAACTATCAATAGATTTTTATATTCTAATTCAAGTGAGTCTACAAGTCAAATTCCAAAAAGTTCGACCAATACAAAAACAAAAACAGGAGGGAATATCAAGTATAATTAAAACATAAAGTAAAAACATATAAGAAAGCTGAACATATGAACTCTTAGATGATTATATTATGTATTATGGAGATAGGATCAAACAGAAAACATGTTTTTTATAAGAGGGGTAAAATCCAATTAAAATTCAAATAATAAATTAATTAAAAAGGGTATTATGGTAATCATAAATCAAGATCCTATTTACATGGAAACTTTATTCTGCAGTTTCTATTCAATTGAATTCCTGGTTCTTGTTACCTATTTTCATGCATGAATTAAGCAATCGATATAAAAAATCAAACTCAAAGCATGGATATATTTATTATCGTTCAATATTTAAGGTGTTGCTCTTATTAATAGTGTTGTTAATGAGTGTGTTGGTTTGATAAAATCCATCTTGTGTTGCTTTAATTCTCTATTTTCACCATCTTGTCTGAGTGACTATTCTTTTAATTGATGAGCGAGTGTAATGTTAACAAGCGTACTATTACCAAATGTGTTGTTAATGGGTGTGTTGTTAACGAATGTGTTGGTTTGTTAAAATCCATTTTAATCTTTTAATTGATTAACGAGTGTGCTGTTAACAAATGTATTGTTACCAAATGTGTTGTTTTCGAGTGTGCTATTAGTGTGCCTTGTTAAGATATTCAAACAAAATGAGAATTCCAGAAGTAGACAAATAGAAGACTCTAATTTCTGAAAATAGTTCGTCATAGATTATATATTTTATTGTAAGACTTGATGGTGAGTTTGCTTTTGATTCTCATTATCTTTGATAAAAGGATGCGAATAACCTGAAACCCAATTGAATTTCAATAAATAAAAATAGAAGGACGATCTTGCCCTTCCTTATATCAAAAAGCATAATCCCTTTTCAAATTAATTAGAAACTAAATCTTAACCTTAAATCTTGAAAATGAAAGGTCATGATTTATTCTCACATTTTTTACATAAATTATGTTTTCTACAATAACCACCCTCATGTATCATGATAACAAAATTATACATTTCAAATGCACTAGAAGTAAATTCAAATATTTGACTTTTGATTGAAGAAAAATGTCAAAACTAATTCAAGCCTCTTGGCTCCAAGCCCAAATAGCATGCCTTCCAACCTTTTATGCTTAAGAAATTTAAAAACTAATATATACTAGTATATATACCCACGTTGCGGAGAGGGCTGTAAAGTTGGAAAAGAAATTGAGTTTTATGCTACGATAACATAGTTGTTGGAAATAAAAGAGTTTTTTATAACGCTCCAAATAATTTCAATACTAAGCTTCGAAAACACTTAAATAGTAATATGACCACTCATTCTTTGAATACTCCCTTTCATACTAACTCCTATGCATTTTAGCATATGTTCTCGTAAGATGGTATGTAAGGTCCTGTTCCCGGTGCCCTACTTTGGACGTTGGATTTACTCATAAACACAGTTCTGCAATCAGAGTTGATTAAAACTTTCGCGGAATATAAAACTTTAACCGTTTATTACAAAACATCTAATCTTTTCTTTTAAAACCATAGCACAAAATATCATATTTAAAACATCGTTTCTCCCATATTCAGATGCCAGCCGTTCAATCCATGCCATGTGTCATCCTCATGCCATCTCATTAAACATGTATACCTGTGTGCATACTAAAAGTCAGCTACACTGAGTGAATTTTAGTTAATCAGGCAACATACAATACATTCTCATACATCTCTACACGTATCCGAAGAAACGTATTAATACTGTAACCCTGTATAAATATCCATAAGAGGAATGTCACATAATATCAAATAAGAAAATCATTACTATTACCCATACTGTATATGTTCTCCATAGAAGGCACAATTTATATATATGGGTGCTGAAACGAACTGAAAAATCGCTTAAACAAGTTGTTAGGTGCTGAAACAAACTGAAAAATCGCTTAAACGAGCTGTTAGTTGCTGAAACGAACTGAAAAATCGTTTAAACGAGCTGTTAAGTGCTGAAACGAACTTAAAAATCACTTGACGAGCTGTTAGGTGCTGAAACGAACTTAAAAAACCGCTTGCACGAGCTTTGCTGTTAAAACGAGTGGTAGCGTGTTGAAAACGCGCTGATTCGTTGGTTAAAAAAAACAAAACTGACCCGAAACCCGTTTTGACCCGTTCCGACCTTGACCCGTTCTAACCCGAACCTCAATTTTCCGAACTTTTTTTGCAAATTTTCGAAATTTTAAAATTATATTTTGCATTTTTACTAGTTTTTATAACCTTTAAAAGTTATTATGCAAAGTAAAAACATTGAAAAATTAAAAAAAAACCTAGATTACCTTCTATCCAGGTAAAATATCTAGGATTGGAACAAAAATGAAAGTTAAATGACCTGATTGGAACAAAAGTTTTTATCAGTGACCTGATTGGAACAATTTTCAAAGTTGGTTACTATTTTATAAAGTAATCCCTATAAAGTATTATAAAAGTTAGAATGGTAAGTTAAAAAAAATGTACATGGAAATCCCCAAAAACATTTTTAAATGAACTACATGGGCATGTCTGATACTCGTGAGTAATTACCCGACAACAAACCAAACGAGTATCAGACTAGGTATGAGACATGGTTTAACAATCAGACAGACATATGTTAGATTGTGATATAGATTTTTTTATTATTATTAGAACGTGGTTTTTGATATAGATTAGTCAACTTGAAGAAATTTAAATCCAAGTCCCGAATTTCCATTTATTTTTATATGGTTTAAACTTTAAATGACATAAATTCTAAAATGTATTCCCGGTCTCACAAAAGTCATTCACTCATTAGCGATTATGATACGTAGAGTGATATTGAAAATTTTAGTTCCAATCTTTTATTTTTAGAAATTTAGTTTGGGTGTACGTAAGGGTAACACTCGTGACCTTCGGGTAAAAATTCATATAAACAAACTCCAGGGTTGTCTTTGAGGCATCGCAGGGTAGTTGACGGGCACATGCCCGACACCCCGCTAGGCCCGAAATTTTTATTTTAAAAAAAAATATATATGTATTTTTATCAAAAACATGTGTATAATCAATGTTTCAATACAATTACATAACCACTAGCTTGGTCTAATGGTAAAGGAGTATGACATCTAACCATAAGGTTGTGGGTTCTAATCTTGTTTGACACAATTTTAAACTTATTTTTATACATAAGTTTTTTACACAGCTTAAATCATAATCAAATACGCCAATTTATAATTAAATTGTTTAAACACAACAAAATGTTTTTTTACTTAAAACCCAAAAAAAAGTCGCCTTTGGCCTAAACTTTTTTCGTCTTTTCGGAGCCGGCCCTGACAAACTCGACACATACATTTATTCGTGTAAAACCATTAATCCTAGTCCGAACATGCATTAAATATAACCATAATATGACTAATTTAACCTATATGTTTGAACATGTCAAACTGGTTGATTAATTTTAAATGAGTTGTACTCAAGTTCTTAACGTGTTAAACTAATCATAACAGGTTGCCTCTTATATAAACGGTTTGTAATAAAGTTGTGAAAGTGCTAAATGGGTTGAACACATGAATAGTATATTTCATATTGTTTTATACTTCTAATTTTTTATGGGCTGACCCGATTAAGTTGAATACGCATAGAGCGTCATTTGTTTACTAAATGAGTTGCATAGATCAACCCATACCCTGATTATATATGCATTGTGTCTTAGAACTTGCAAGGAGTTATTACCCTATGGTGTAATTGGTTTTTTCTTGTTTTGATGTACTAAATTCCGGTACAAAAATGATTTTTGATAAGAACTAAAGAGAAATTAGAATAAATGGCCAATAACGTATCGGTCGGGTTTTCAGAACACATGTTTGAACCAATGGAAACCATATCAAGATGAAGTAGACCAGCGGTCATGTTTTATAACATTTATTTAAGGACGTTTGTATTAGTCCAAAGAGTAGTTGAGTAATGGAGACTCATGGTTCATAATCAAGAATGGTTTCATTAATCCAAAAATAAATGGTACAAATTGGTTGTGACACTTTCACAATATATATGGTTCCGATAAGAACACTTACACATATGTATAGGACAAGTACCGTTACATAACATCAACAAGATGTATGCGATTGCTTATTTTTATCAACTTATAATTTAATTATAAATTTTTTAAAAAGTTATAATAGTTGTTCGGTATTTTTTTCCTTGTGAGAGAAAAAGTTTCATAAGTCATAAAATTGTAACTAATGACTTTTCCATAAGTCATAAGAAGGTAAAAATAAGAAATCCCAAGCATCCCTTATTTATTGTGAAGGGAAAAAAAATTCTACATTGTTGAGTTGTTGAGATATTTATCAGTGGCCCATATTCACATATAGATAAGTAATATAGATGACTATGCTATATTGCTATGTACACAAAATTCAAACAAACTGATGTGAACATATGTTTTAATTTTGAATAATTAACATATACGTGTTTACACATGACCTATATGTGTAATTATGAGTTAAACATGTGTAGGTTATAAGTATAAATGAACTATCAAACTAATTTGTTTTTATAATTATATGTTTATTTGTTGAATTTCAGGAGAGCTTGATGTAAAACAATAAGATAGTGTTTGGTATGTGGTAATAAGAGAATGAATGTAATAACTTATTCAAAATGAATGAAATTAGTATGTTTGGTTGATAAATGAAAAGAAATCATCATTACAAAAGGAATGTCATTCCTTCTATTTCATTCCTCCCACACCCCCTTCTTTCATTTTGATTTCATGCTATTCTATTTTTTGTTTCTCCATTTTGACTCCCATATTTTAGCAATTATTTTTAATTCATTATATTTTTCTTGTAAAAACAAATAAGTATACGTTTAAACTACACAATCCAGTTCAATAATTGTGATTTTCTAACATCTAAACAAGGAATTGACTAAAATCAAAAGTTTAAATAATTTAAATTTATTTTAGTTCAAAACTTTGAATTAACTTAAAATTTTATTAGTTATATATATATATATATATATATATATATATATATTTTCATGATACAAATTTATTATATATTACAATTGGAAAATGTTGTGAAAATTGATAGAAAAAGTATTTTCAAACGGAGTATTTTTGTCATTTAAAAAAATATATTTCAGTTTTTCATTGTTTCCATATACCAAACAACAAATGGAAATGATTTATTTCAATCTCACATGGTAACCAAACATGACAATGGAATGGTAATAATTCATTTCATTATTTTTCATTCCATTCCCTACTTTATTCCATTCCCCCTTCATTCTATTACCCCGTATCAAACAGAATTATTTTTAATTCACTCCTTATTATCTTTCATTTTTAAAGTATTTAGGATTGGAAAATTGAATTATTTTTAACAAGGAGTGAATTGTTAGGCAGCTAAACCGAAGTCAGGTTGATGTACTTGTCGGAGTAACACATAATGAATAGAGAGATGCGGTAAAACCTTAATTAAAATGCATGAAGAGCCGGAGTGTACCAAACCTTTAACTTTTTTAAACATATTGTTCGGGCTTCTTAATTTGCCTATAAATAGCATTTGCGGGTTCAACACAAATTACACCTCAAACACACATACAACTCTCTCTCTAACATCTCTCTAGAATTCCATATCCATATTATCAATCCACCTCGAAAAGCGTGCCCGATCCCTCGATTTCCGTGTTCGTTTCCTGGTAGTTCGTGCCACATTCCACCGACGTATCAACCAAGAAGGTGTTTGTTACTTCCTCTACGTTATGATGGTTAGTCTCGTAAGACGTACTGACAAGTGGTGAAGGATTGGTGTTTGTCGTTTGGCGTGCCAAGTAAAGGACAACGAAAGGAAGGGTTAATCGAGAAGGAAAAGAAGGTGAAGCGGCGTTGGAGTACTGCTCGAGTGATTAGAGTTTCCATAAGCCAACAAAGGTAGGCGTAACGTCGATGAAAATAATAATAAAATATTATAAAAGGCTTAATACCATAAGTCGAGATTATAATCGATACCTCGATAAATAAAAGAAATACATAACAAAGGAAAGAAAGAAAAAGAATATTTGTATATATGTATATAATTATATATATGTGTGTAATTCTTTGTTATAAATATTATTTAAGTAATAATGAGTATTCTTAAATAATAAAGAAGAAAGATATACGTTTCTTAAATAAGAAGAAACGTAGGGTTTTAATAAATAAGATATTTATAGGTTATCTTATAAAGAAAGATATTTTAAACTAAAGGTTTATAAAGAAAAGAAAAGAGATTACTTTATAAACTAGAGGTATTAAAGTAAATCGAGGTGGCGATTATAAAACTAAGACTAAAGGTCTTAAGCGTATTGTATATCCGACTAACAAAAAGTTATACTCGTACTATAGGTGCGAGAAGAAAAAGGGAAAGACCCTCGGACGGTGTTTGAAGCCGATCCCAATCAAAAGGTGAATACGCCCCAACTTTACAAACTGATTTTCAAATAAGTCAAACATGTTATGTGAAAAAGGGTTTACATGAGACTACGTGTCTCTAAAACATTTATAAACAAGAGTAAAAACCTAGCCCTCAGGCTATAGTATACGTTTGTCTGGATCCTTACATATGTGGTAAAATGTGGTGGGCACATCGCACCACGCTTGGTCACGACCTCCAGCCACGATGGGCCGGACCTAAGTATGTTCGAGTGAGACTGACCATGTGTATATATATGGTACCTAAGTATGTCGAAACGCTGCGGTGTTTTGCTGGGGTGACTTGTGTAGAGACTTGAGTTTATAAATTGTATTATTTTAACTTGATTATTCCTAAGCCAAGATGGGCCAAGACTTACGTGGTCTTGAGGGGTGATTAAATAAAAGAAAATATTTTAGCGTCAGCATATTCACCGGCATTTGTTGCTAATGTATTTTCTTAACATTTCGCAGGTAATCAGGAATAGCGCTTATGAAGGAGAAGAAGCTTAAGAATCCGATGGCTCGGATATTTTTATTTAAATATTAAATATGGTGATTTTGTAAAACTTATAAACAAGTAAAACTTAAATAGAACTTCAAGTCCTAATTTTTGTAATATAAATATTTACAACTTTGATCCACATGTTTTATAAGTCTTCCGCTATATAAACATAACTCTGATTTATATACAAACATGGTACCAACTGTTGTTTGCACTCCTAGGCCTTAGATGGGAATGTGACATATCACATCTTCAATAAAATATAATGATCCTCACATTAATGATCATTCATTAATCTAACGATCATAAATTTTAATATATATTATTTTAGTATCCCATAACATTACTCACTATAATTTTCTTTATAAATAATTATCTCATTCAAATCATCTACTCCAATCTCAAACCCAAATATGTTTTGCTTCATAAAGAGTTTCATTAACTTTTAGCTCTTCTCGTTTTTTTGATTATCCTCAAGACATGACTGTGACATTCGTCAATTTCGGGTTTTATTTGTATTCGTTTATCACATAAACCGACCCGTTTTGTAAAACGAATCTCATGATGTATAAAATACTGGATTTTTATGTTACCAAATCATTCCCATTTGTTCAATTTGAAAAATCCCTTCGAAAATGGCTTTAAAACGATCAAAATACATCAAAAACGAACTTCTGGACGCGAAACCAACCACGCTAGACGAGCTGGACCAGCCCCCATGGGCACGCCGCGCCGCGCGGTCAGGGGAAAAGAGGCCTTCGCGCGGCGCCTAGCCAAGTCTGCACATAATTTCGTGTTTTCTTGTTGTTTTGTGTCTTGCTTGTTTGTTTAACCAACCTATTTGCATGTAAACATAAAAGAGAACCTTGCAAAGGAGCTTTGACCCTTACCCTGTATACACAAACCCATCTTCGTCATTTTAATCTTGCTACACCTCCAAATTCTCTCTAAATTCTCCATAGATCCAAGGTTGTTCATTTATGTGTTCTTGAAGGCTTGACTTACAAAGGTCAAACCGAGTTTAATCTTTCATTCTAATTAGCTTATATAATCGTATTAATACTTGAATATGGTGGTACAACATATATATAATACACACCCCTTGTTACCTTTGGTAGTTACTTCTCTGACTCCGGTTGGTTAAGTTTCGGACCTCGTAAGACAAGGCTTCATGTAGGACTTTCGTGGTCCTTGATATATATACACTTATATAACTTGTTGCACATATTAATCTTGTTTAACTTATGCTCTTTTTAGTTTGTTTGTCATATTAATGAAGTTCCATGGTGGGGGTTTGTAGAGACTAACCTCGGTTTAACCGTAAATAGTCCAACCCGTGAACCGAACTTGTTACTAGTTTTGTTAAATAATTGTTTTAAACATGTTTTATGTTAGATTTAAGTTTCTAAATTCATTTATACAAGTTATTGGTTATTTGGGCATGTGGAGACCATCAAGGAACGTATACTGAGATGGAAACCAAACCAATCCGATTTTTACTCGCTTAAGACACACAAGTGCGTTTTTAGCTATCAAGACTTGTATATTTCTTTAAAAATAGTTTACAAAATGATTTTAATTATTTTCTTAAGTACTTGGAAATGTTGGATCCAACTTGATCTCATAACATAGTTTGGACCGACAAAACCGAACACTTCCTTAACGTGCGTTGTTAGTTCTAAAACAATAGAACTACATACTTGGTTAAGTCTTAATAACTTTTATTGAGTTACCTCATAACGTTCATTATTTTGGAAAGTTGACTTGGGTTTGATCGATTATCAAGACCCGAACCAACAACCTAAAACACTCGTTAAGACCCGTTTTAGTATTTTTATCCCAAAGGAACTTGCATTTTTGCATTCCCACCTTATTACTTAACATAGGTTAAGTAAATATTAAGGTTAGATACTTTAACTCGGTTTCGAGCAAATTTATATTTTAAAGGACTATTGTTACAATTTATTAAATATTTACATTTTTAAACCTTGAACTTTAATTGTTTACATTTCTGAGCATTTATTTCATTTAAAAGACCTTCAAGACAACCCTTTTAATTCAAGACTCCCTTTCACCTAGACTTTGCCGTTAAACCTCATCCTTCCGGTTACTCGCCATTTTTTACCAAATCAAGTTTATAGCTTGAACGTGAGTACTTTCATACCCCGTTTTCCATCTTTTGTTTTGGGGTGACATTTCATACTTATTCAACTAAATGCTTTATACTTGAATCTTAACCCACAAATGTTATTGCATACTTTACTTAAATAATTGCTCGATTTGGTGTTCTATGATTCTATGCCTATGTGTTTATCGCTTTTGGTTGGTGGAACTATAAAATCCTAGACTATTTGGCATCCTCTTATAGCAAGGTGCCGTTAACGTAACGCAATTAACGATTACTATAAAATCCTAGACTATTTGGCATCCCCTTATAGCTAGGTGTCGCTAACGTAATTCTATTAGCGATATCTATTTATCCAAGTTATTGATTTTATTTATCGTTTCGTATACAAGTTTTGTGGCTTTTTATCACTATATACTTATATGCTCAAACTTATGAATTGCTCACCAACCTTTGTGTTGACAAACATTATTATATGAAATGTTACAGTTCGACTTTTGTTGACTCGAGGACTTGACGAAAAACGTTACCAAGACTATTAGGATATTAGCAAAACGAACAATATAATTGTTACTTGTATTCAATTTGTTTGTATGAACGAGATGTGTCGTTTATTGATTTATGAAATAAAATGAGTTGATTAAATATTGTCACTTTAAATAGTGTCTTGTGTATTTGTCCAATCACGTTGCATCCCGGCATGTTCCGCCGCCTTTGGTCGGGGTGTGACAATGACCATCTCGTTGCTCCTTCTAATAATAGTAATAAAGAAGAAACCTAGAGCATGAAAAATGGGATGAGTCAAACAGAATGTCTCTTATGATAATCAATAAACTCATGCTATCAAATAGAGTTATTCTGGATAATCAATAAACTCATGCTATCAAATAGAGTTATTCTGGATTTAGTTTTTCCAAAAACTAATCCAATATCTACTAAATAATTAAAATAACTCATAAGATGCATGTGTTCATTGAAAGTTCTAACTATAAGGTTAAATGGCATTATCAAATACATCATAATGTACATTACCATGACCCATAAAGTTAAGGGCTCACACATAGAAATAAGTAGACTTTTCTTATGCATTACATACTAAAATTTTCTTTTATTACAATTTGTTGCCTTAAAAATAAATTATAACACTCACAAGTACAAAAGGAAAACGAGTGTTGATTAGAAACAAATGTAAAAGAAAATAATATGGCAGCGGAACATAAGATGTTATTCAATTTACTACCACTAAAACCATAAAGAGGATAATTCTAATGTTCATTGACAAAATACAAGTATTACTTCCAGCTCTAAGTTCTCTAAAGAGAAGTCTCATTGTAAAAATATGTCATTATATTAGGCATAAGTAACAAGGCTATCCATAATTCAAAAGAATATATGGCTAAAACAGTAGTCTTATATTAGTGATATTTAAGTCTGCTAATCCTAAGATTCCAATTCATACATGATAGGTTGAGTCTAGTTCTATAAGTTTCTTTACCAATATTAACAAATAACTAACATGAGTGTTAGTGACAAAATTTAAATGTTAAAGCTATTATAACCATAAAAAAATGTCTTCTAATTATGCTTTATGATACCTTAAATATTCTAGAGATTAATCAGAATTTAGTATCATACTTAAACTACAATATGACGGTTATGAGGTTTGCATAGCCAACAAAAAGTTACTCTTACCTTAAACTCTCATATTATTTGTTATCAATATCAAGATTGAAACATTAAAATAGAACTAGAAGATATTATATACTTTCACAACTTTTGTTATCATGCAAATAAAAATTTAACAAAAGACAAATGAGACCTATAAAATTCATCCATTAAAACCAAATTTCATGAGAAATCATGACACTGTTGACGAGGGTGATTTTTCATAATCTCATTCTTAGTGATTTAAATCATCTGTTAGATGCCCTAAACATTACTTGACTTAAGAAATAAGTATGGGTCCACCAGAAGTTATATTGCACTTACATTCATGGAACTTATTCAAATGAAATATTCAGACATAATTCTTTATCATTTAAAAGACTATTTACTTGTATCCAATCTGTCTTCTATGATCCACAGTCTTAAAGAGATCCATTCATATATACTTAATACGATTTCTTCTAAATATGTCCCTAAGTTTACTATGACATCTGGACGCTAATGACATCAAATCAAGTCTAAAATATATATAACAGATTCCCACGTCATGCACATCATTGAAACTTCTATTGTATTTTCCTAGAGATATTAAAGATCAGTGGGACCCTTAAGAGACTAATCATAACTTACAAGATTTGCAAGAGGTGGGGGAGTGAAAACTTTATATTATCTCAATTACACCTCTTGTACAAGACACTGCTCCATCACAACATTATTCTATTAAAACTTATCTCTTTAGAATTCACAATTACTCTTACAAAAGTTTCATTGTTGCTTAAAGTGGGCAAATTCAGATTTCTTACTAAACTAATCCTCAACAAGAGAAACTCCAACAACTTATATTATTAACTTGTTTCTCTGTTAGAATCTATTGGTTTATAAATATGGACCCTAAGCATGCTAATATCCTAAAGGTTTCTAAGGTCAGTGGGAGCAGTAAAAATCCTTATAATGACTTGGTAAAAGTACAAGAGGCGGGGGGAAGAGAGTCATTAAATTTTAATCCAAATTTAACTCCAATTACACCTCTTCTATACCATACTGTACCAACTCTTACACACTTAGAATCCTGAAAATGATAGCAACCTAACCAAGAACTAATTCATAAAATTGAAACTTCAAATAAACCCAATAATCAACTCAGGAGGTCATCTAGGTTTTAAAACCTTCTAACTTTGATGATTATGTAAGTTCCCTAGCTAAAGTTAAAATGGATGTTGGAAAGTTTAATGATCATACCCTTTCTATTAACCATTAAAATCAATCAATATTCTAAATGGAATAAAGCCATTATTAGCAAATTAAACTAAACTTCATAAGTCAGAATAACGTTTGAGATTTTGTTGAAACACCTAAGGGTGTTCATAACTAAATTAAATCCTAACACAAATGCTAAGACACAAAGAAACATGGTTGATTGTTAAAGGTTATATTCAAGGAGAAACCAATTATCAAAGAATTTTCTTACCTATATTACAAAATATTTCTTTAAGTATCATTATTGTTCTAGTAGCTTATAATAGTTAAGAGCTACATTAGATGGGCATTAAAACAACTTTCCTAACAATCGGCTTACATATTTATATGTTCATAACACAAACTAAAAGTTATAAACTGAAGCTTAAAGAACATTTAGTCTATAAGTAAATAAAATCCATATATGGGTTAATGCAAACATCAAAATATGATGAAATCTTTACACAATTATTTTCATCAAAAACCTAGTGGATTAATGTACCTACCTCAAGATGAGTGGGAATAACTAAAAACAAACTTGTCCTTATATAGATGACATTCTTCTGACAAGTATATGTTACATAAGTCATAGCATTGTCCGTAGGTACTTTGATGCGATAGATCTCAGAGATATCCCTTACATAATAGATATCATAACATTCTGAGATAGACCCAAAGGAACATTAGTTTTGTAAAATAAGTTTTATCTTAAATGGGTCCTTACACATGTAACAAACAATATTGCTCTATTTAGAGGATAATAGGATCATTGAGATTATTAGTTTATGCTTCATTAAGTAGAAGTCTTATGTAGTTCAAGTCTATACTCGTTCAGATATTACTCAAAATTGAAACACACTAGATATGTCTGGATTAATGTGAAACATCTAAAAGAGTATTAAAATATCTTTAAAAGAAACGAAAGACTATAATTTAAAAGAAGAAAGTGAGAATTCAAACCGGTAGATTACTCTAAACTTTGTCATATTCAGATATAAGAAAATGTAATTTCCGGGATATATTCTTATGTCAATAGATAAATCTATCTCATGGAGGAGTCATAATGAACTGATAACAACAACCTAAGTCATAACGACATAATATGTTGATTAATTACAACGTTGTTGTCAATAATTGTTGTTGAATATTTATTACTGGACTCACAAGTTTTATTAAACTCCAGATAAATTATATATTGAAGACTAATTGTGATAAAGTCAGCTACCATTTTTTCTCAAACAGTAACAGTTTGAGAGGTGCTGCATTAAATTTTGATATGAAATTAATTATTCGTTTATGAACGAATTAAGGAATCTAAATTTTCATATCGAATGCATTCATGATATGTTTAAGGATCCTATAACTAAAGGTATATTACCCATAAGTATTATGAAAGCGCTTATAATCATGAGGGGTTTATTAATGACCAAGTACAACTGCATATCGTACTATGAATGATTAACTATTGATTTTCCTCATCAGTTTTGATTTTGTATGTCTCTTAATATGTCCTGCATGCATAATGACATATAGACAAATTATTATACAAATCAAACGTTTGAAGGGCTTACTTGAAAATTTTGATCATAACTACTTAGGTTTTAAATAAGGACTGAAATATGATTAATGGGGGTCTTGAGCTGATGTTCAATTCAATGACTGTTTTTCTCTGCTCCAGTTTAAGTTTAAAGCTAAAATAAGTATTAATTTCTGATCAGGCTTATCTAATACTCATAATAAATGATTACTCGGCCAAGTGGGAGAATGTAAGAATAATATATATTTATATATGACCATTATAATCATTTATATAATAATATATCAAAATATTAATTATACCTTATTATATATTAGTTTGGTAATTGTTGATGAACCATATCACATATAATTAACTAATAAAGGGTTTCGCCTTGGATGTATATATATAGAGAGAATAATAACATCATAACCTAATATTACACACATACATACAATTTTGTGTTCATCCTCTCCTAAACCGGGTTCCTCTCAAGAACCCTAACAACATCCTTAACTATACATCCTAAAGGAACTCGATCAACCTGACAACTATGTCGTCTACATTCTTCTCCGATGCGGTTAGTATTCTCCATACTATAACAGGTACACATATAATTATAGGTTTATCATATTATTCATGTTTTTCATTATCACCATGAGGAATTATGAAGAATTTCACATGTGGTGCCAGTTTTCTGGAAACTTGCTAGATGTCTATGTGATACCAGTTTTAACTTTTAACTTGTAGTTTTGCATGACAGTATTTTGAGAAAGGAAAGGATTTGGGGTACTTTATTAAAAATGGATGTACAACATGATCAACTTTGTGCTGTGACTTGCCTTTATCAAATCATATAAACTTAGAGACAAGTAGGTGAAGGGTAGTCTTTGATGAGCATTGTTTGTGCATATTTGTGGACGATATATCAATTCAAAGTTTAAACACAAAGCAAGTAATGCTCTCGCTTTATGTGGTCTTTGAAGGTTTATAGTTGATGATAAAGAAAATTATTTAAAAAATGTAACTTTACCAAGATTCGTATATAAACGTACTTCCATGTGTTTTTCTGCTATTGTTCCCCTAAAAAAATCTCAAACTATTATAACGTAATTATCTTTACTAAATAACATGAACAGTTTTGCTTCAATCACACATTACTTGAAAGAAGGAATCCCAAATCCATATAAGACTTAGCATACCCTTTGTTTTTTGTGATTCAACAAGACAAAAACAATCGCTTTCCTAGTGACAGTGTGACACGCAAGGATGTCACGAAAACAACGGCTATGTATAAGAGAGCCTTGCAGTTAATTGGTTTATAAAATATTGTGAGCTACTTTGTATTATAAAATTATACGAATTGTGAATCTTGGTTTGGGTGAATCTCTCGTGAACAACCATGCTAGGTAAAGGATCCTACTTTAGTGAGTGCTTAAATGTAACATTGTAAAGTGAATGCACATTAACAATCGAGTTTGACAAAACCTAAAATATAACTTTTATGCTATCAACTTGGAGCGTAAACAAGGCGTTAGTGGTTGGTGAGTTATTCAGAACCTATAAATACCAAAACCATAGATTTGATTTCAATTTAAAAACAACAAACTCACCCCACCACACATATCTCTATCTTTCTCTCTCTAGCCGCCTCTTAAACCCTTACCTGCCGGCACTGAAGAAGTCCGGCGACGTCAATGTTAGAGTGTGGAGCTGTAATCATTCCGGTTCTTTGGTGAGCGATTCGTGTCGGTGTGTTGGTAAGATTTGTATGGTTGATGTGATTGCTTATCTTTGTAAACACGAGAATGCATCCCGCCCGTTTGAAGAAGCAAAGGTTATGGATCTGGGTTTCAAAGTTGAAGGCTTAATTAAACATCTGGAATCCAATTCCAGGTTTGAACTGTGAATTTTTCTTAATATTTATTTATTTATTGAGGGTTTTGGTTTAAATTCGTATCGTGAAATCATTCGTACACTGATTGTGATATGTAAATCACTAAATTAGGTTATTTCGTTCCAAATCGAATAGTATGCATCAAAATCGAATCATATAAGCTCGAGCTCGGCTTGTTTGGACTTATGAGAGCTCAAGCTCGAGCTCGGCTCATGAGTGATTTTTCAAGCTTGAGCTCAACTCGATCATTATTTAAAACTTAGTTTGTATACAAGTTTTATATATTTTGAGAAAACCTAGGACCCTAAGCTTGTGGTTCTAACAAAAATAAATAGTTCGCCATATGTGGGACTCGAACCCACTATACAAAGAAATAAAAGACCTTCGGTGTGTAAGGCTATGTGTAGTGGAGGCCTTGGTTTAAAAAAGAGTTAGGCGAGGCGAGGCGTTTTGGTTCAAAAAGCCGAAGCGCTAGACATGAAGCGAGAGCTTCATGTATGTGAGGCGCTCAATTTAAATTACTAAAATTTAATTATACATGACATATTCTACTTGAAAATCAATCATAAGGATAAAACATATTTGTAAAACTAAACATGAATACTTAATCGAGCCGGGGGTCTCACCGGAAGCAGCCTCTCTATCCCTATGGGATAGAGGTAAGGCTGTCTACATCTTACCCTCCTCAGGCCCTACCATAGCATTGCTATTGGTGGGATATACTGAGTACGATGATGATGATGATGAAACATGAATACTTAATACATAGATTAGACATTATAAAAACACACTTAGAAGTTGCAAAACACTTCAATTCCTAGAGTAAAAAGTAAAAAAAGTAAAAAGTAATAATGAAGAAAAATACCTCTTGAGTCATAAACATATGTGTAATAATTAGGTGAGTTTGAAAGATTTAAAAGATGGGAGTAATAACTGAGGAGAAGATAAAATTGAAACGTCTAGAAGGTTGACATTTGGAGAAGATAAACTTTGAATATGAAAATTAAACAGTTGTTTGAATATATATAATACGACTGAGTAATTTTTTTATGGATGAGCCTTAACGTTAATATTTTAAGTAAATGGGCCCAAACAATTACATTTTCAATCTAATTTAGACTCTGCATTTGCTGTTTGTGTTAATCTTCATTCACATTAATCGATTCTTTTTATCTTCTGTGTTATTTGTACAGCTTGTTAGAGGCCATAGATTGCATACTTGAAGGAGCTCAAAACCTAGTCATACCTATACAAACAATCACAACTTATAATCGAAGGCGACAAACCCTAATCACCAATCCTTCTTCTATGAACTCCACCACTGCACTTCACAACGGTAAAGAATTCTGTTGGTTGAATCGAGAAGATATTATTCGGTTCATCCTAAACTCAATCGGTGTCTTCTTCCCAATCCCAACATTCACAATCGAATCACTCAACATAATCAACACCGAAACATTAACTGTTCACTATGATGACCCTGCATCATCTGCGTTACCATTAATTATTCAAGCACATTTAAACCAAACTTCAGTAGCAGTTGTTAACCAAGATGATACTTTAATAGGTGAAATTTCCCCTTTTGCCATTTCTTGCTGCGATGAAACCATCGCTGCGGCCATCACCACCCTGTCTGCTGGAGACCTCATGGCCTACCTTGACTACAGCGGGCCGTCAGAAGATTTAGTCAACTTGGTCAAGAAAAGGCTGCAAGAGAGAAAATTGACTGGCATGTTGGATATGATGGATGATTACTATAACAATAATAATTCTTCTTGTTCATCGTCTTCAAGTTCAGATGAGGAGTTGGGATGGAGGAATGGCGGCATGGGGCGGAGCTACCCTGGGAGGCGGTCTGAGGCGATTGTTTGCAACCCATGGAACACGTTGATGGCGGTTACGGTTCAAATGATTGCTCATCGTGTTAGTTATGCATGGGTTGTAAAAGAGGATTATGGTTTGGTGGGAATTGTGACGTTTACACAGATTTTGAGGCAGTTCAGGAGTAAGTGTTAAGTTGTAGTTTATCAATTTTGTGTGAGATATGGTGTATTATCATGCATAAAGAAATAAGTATTTCTTTTGTACTTGCTTTAGTAAAATAATAATAATAATAATAATAATAATAATGATAATAGATTCATAAGCATTTAAGGTTCTTCCGTTCGAAAAAATAAGCATTTAAGGTTCTAAACTAGAGGGTAAGCGTGTAAATGAACCGAACTTTAAGTGCACAATTCGTGAACTGTTTGAACCTAATGAATGAACATTATCAAAAGCTTATGGTCATTTGGTTAATATAATGAGCATGCACATGTCTCAATAGTTCATTCATGTTGGTAAATGTGCGTTACGCTCACTCATTAACATTCGTTTATGTTTGCGCCTCTACGTTCAGTTGTGCTTGTTGATTTACATTTGTTCAAGTTTCTTCGTTCACATTCATTTAAAGTTTTTAAGGCCATTACAATTTAGTCTAGTTTTAAAATAGCCTTTTAGCATAACACATGTGATGAAGGTTACCTAGAGTTTATTTCGAGGAGGGCTGATTTATTCCTAGACCCTCTTTAAACAGGGAAAGTTGGGCCTGAACAATGGGCCCATTAAGTCCAAACTGAGAGTCCAGGACATACCTCTCTACAGGATTAGGAATTTAAGTGAGTTAAATCAAAACTGAATATATGCAACCGACAATACGTAGCTGAAGCTCGATTACTTAGGTTTATTTTTAATTTGAAACTTTGTGTCTTTAATTTTCAGTCACACGAGTTAGAAGGTAGACAGACATATCCAAGTCTAATAGTCTTCGCATCCTCCAACTTGGACTTGGATATTATATGTGTGTGCATACAGGTGTTGATATAACATTTTTGTAAACACTAAAGTAGTGTCCTGATCCCATCTCTCTTACGGCTACAGATTCACTTAAAATTAATGATCCATTTGTGTAAACTCTGTTGTCATCAATTGTCACATGCATGTAGTTTATTCGTTTAGTTGATGTTTATGTGCCACTAGTTAGACGCTCTTTTTGCTCGTTACAAAGAAAGGTTTCAACTACCCACTTTCCTCTAAAGATATTTCCTCGTGGCCTCTCAAAGCCGTAAACCTACTTCGTATATTGAATTTCGGACAAACCCAATGCGTGACGGTTGCAAACGAAAGTTCATGTACTATTAATTTCTCAGTTATTAAAAAGGTTGTTTCAAGTAATTAAAAATGTTTGGAAAATTTTGTAAAAACGGAAAGTTGAAGGGCTAAAGATGCAAAGTCGACATGTAACCATCAGCTGTGCGTGAAGGGAAAGCAACTAAACTAAAAAGTGGCAGACAAAAAGTTGAAGGAATTCCCATTTTTATAGTAGTTAGTTTTATTCTTAATCCCGTAATTAACTCATATATTTATTTATTTCTAAATCAATATCGGTGGATATCATTTGGTTTCAGTTTGTCCGTTGACATTCATACCCAAGTAGGTGAGTGATGTTCATTGAATATTAAAAAGAAAAACAATTTCAAAATAAAATCAAAACATAAATCTTTATTAATACAAATACAATGTGATACCTAAGCATAACAACGTTACTTGATTTTAATAACTCAACTAGAGGTTGACCCGGCGCTTTGCGCCGGGGTTGTTTATATCTAATTAAGTATACGATTTTGTTAATGAAACCAGAACTGAATTGTAACCGAAAACCCGCTTTGTTTTTTATTTTTGTTATGTTATGAGATATTTTTAGTAGGCAAGGTTTTTTTAAGTTTATGTACATTGATTTCATTGAAGCAGTAACATAGTCATTACATACATAAAATTTTCACAAAAAGTTGACATTAGTTTAGGAAGTTATAGGATAGCATTTGGCTTCACGGCTTTTTCTTGTCGCGCCTTCGACTGAGTCTGTTTTCAAAATGATTGATTGTTGTTTGCCGGCTTGCCTTATTTGATCTGGTTCTGGATCATGCTTCCTAGCAACTGAAGTGTTTCAGCTAGTCTGTCCTGCAATGTATTGGTATGAGTGTTTTATTTTGCATTTGTGTAATTTTATTTTTTTGTGTTTACCTTCAGTGGCCCAAAAAAAGGTTACGTTTGTGGGGTGGGTTCAGTTCTTCGCATCCTTTGTTGGAGGCGTTTCTTGTTCTGCACCTGCTGTTTCTGGTTGAGCCCTTTTGTTGCATTCTTTTGTGGGTGTTGTTGGTGGTAGTTTTGTTAGAAAGTTTATTAGCCGTATTTGTTTATTGAAGATATACTGTATACCTTGATATGATGTTGGTGACGATTTCATGATCTTCGCATTTGTAGAAGTCCTTCTTTTCGCCGACTTGCTTTCCTTTGTCAAATGTGTCGGCCTCTGTTTTGAATGCTCTATTTTTGCAAAGGTTGCATGATTTGTAGTACCAGGTTTTGTTGTTAGCAGCATTGATTTCCGTTATTGTTCCGATGCAGTTAACTTGTTTTCTCTGTGCCAGTTAAGAACGGGGTAGTGTTACTTTTGTTTTGATCACTTGATTTAATTTAATATTATGTTTCAAATAACGTACCGTGGTGTTTGTGTTAAACAGTTCCATTGCTTCAGCTATGGACTGTTCGGGTTCTTGCTCCTGGGTCGGGTGGGCGTATAGAGTTGGTGCGGTTGTGTACCCTAGTTCCTTGTACCTGCAAGTGGTTAGATTTGTATAACAACTGTTTTATAATTTTTTTTGTCCAGCTGGAATGGCTTTCAAACTTTGTTGAAGACTCTAATGAAAATAAATTTCCGGTTAAAAATGAAACCGTGGTTGCACACAACCCGTTCAAAGTTTCGAGTCCCGTGTCAATTCTTGAACGTAGCAGCAGCAGCTCGAGTTCCGCCTACTATTTGGGTCCAGTCAGCCCGATTCAACATGGCCCGCAAAGGGCCCGGACCAAATGTCCCAGTATTACGAAAGAAGCCCGATACCGAACCATCAAAACCGTTTTTTTTTTCGGTATACAAACCTCTTAATAGACCTAAAGTACTATAAAATAAATACAACAATCCCTAAAATGTAAAGCATCTGATAATGAAAATGGCGAACATAACACACCTGTTGATTAATTGTGCCAGCTCTGGGATAGGAGGATTTATGAAGATTGTGGTGGCAGGAGTTGAGTTGAGCTGTATGTTACCTGTTTGAATAATTTAGTTTGATGTTTTTAAGTTGGAAGTAAGCACTAAAGCAGTTTTTTTGTTTGTTTTTTAGGATACTTACGGGATAGTTGCTGCACTTTTGTAGATGTTACTGCGATGATGACGGGTGGTTCTTCAGCTGCTATCTTTGATTGATCGAAGTCTTTAGCAATTTCGGGCCATAATGTCACAAGGACTGAGTTGTCACTGGTAAAAAGTAAAGGGTGGTTAGCTTTGGTGTAGATTTTATATTTGCAGTACTAAGGTTAGTTAATTACCTGTCATTGTTTATAGTCAACAACGTTCTGACGTTGCCTTCGTTGTCTGGTATATTTGACACGTGTACAAGACATCCTATATAATCTGTTATCATTGATTTGCTTTTAGTTATAAACAGGTAGGATATTAAACTAATTGTAGTTTTGATAAGTTTAGTATCCGGTTCTATATTCGACCTATACCGACCCAGTTGCAGAGTGTTTGGTTTTTAGATATCAATACCCGGATTCTAACCCGATCCGGTAATTGCCAATACCCGATTTTCCTACCGAACCCGTATCCATACCCTGAATCAAGTATCAAAAACCCCTTTTATAAAATAACGAATTAACATTCCAGATAAACCCTTTTATAGGGTTTATTCTTTTGTATATAAAAAAAGTCATTTTCTCATTACTGAAGATAAATATATATATACTATATACAGAAAACCGCAGCTATTTCACAAATTGTTAACTTATTAACTTATGTTTCACCTAAAAGTGAATATTATAACTTCATCCATCTAGACTTTAATCATGTAGTCGTCCTACAGGCTACAATGGCACCTACAAGCGTTAAATGACTCTTGTTTGTGAGTTGTTGGGTTAAAGCGGACAAGAAAATTTGATATGAACTCAGACACAACACATGTTACACAATCATGTCAGACACATGAACTTCAAAACGACACAAATTTTCACGGGGCCACATGGAAAATGAACCCGCAACATAATCAAACCTGTTTAGACAAATCCAAATTCTAACCCAAAACCATAACTCTATATGGGGTAAGACATTTTACACGTGTAGACCGGATATTAATACCAAAGACCTCTCAGAACAAAGTTGCCACTTTCTGACGAAAATACCCTTCTGTCCCTACCCTAAAGGCTAAACACCTCTGTCTTCGTCACAGCCGCGCCTGTAACTGTAACCTAATTGACTAAGGTTATCAAAACTCGTTTCATTACCAAACCGAAACCGAATGTTCTTTTACTTCTATTTAACCTATGTGGTACCTGTTAGTAGGTTGTGGTTGTTTACGCGGGTAAGAAGCATGTTGTGTGGCATGAAGTTAAAATGGTAGTTTGGAATGTCTTCTTTCTCTATCAGAACTGCTGATGTGTATTTGGCCAGTCTGATTGACGCCTCATGGTTAACTGTCCTCATAGTGTATCGCTTACCGGTGCAGATGTAGTTTTGTATGCGATAGCATCGATCGATATGAAGTGAGTTGATGAGGAATTCAATGTTTTTAGCAGATGCCACGGCTTCGATGGCGTCACCCTGGATCCAATTTTAAACATAAAAATTTTTCATTAGCAAATGAGTTTTGTTGTTACTAAGAAGTTCTTATATAATTTGTCTTACATTTGTGTCTGCTAGTAGGAAACATGTTTCTGGCCGCTTGAATGGTTGCCAGTTGTTGAGTATTCTTATCTCAAGCGGTGCACCATTGATGTTGTTATGGATGTCACGTATTTTCTGGATCCTCATGCTTTTGTGGAGTGCTTATCAGTCTTCTGCTGCATATAAACAACAAATATCATATGGTTTTATTAAATATAACGATAGTTATGAATGTTGTTGTAATGAAGGAAAAATGTAAGTTAAAAACAATAAGGCATGGTTTATAGTAGCGTGTGGTTTTAGAAGTTTGCTATTACCTAGGTTCTATCGATTTCATCAAGGAAGAGTATATAATATTTTTCGTTTCGTTGTTTTGTTTTCTTGGGGTTCTATTAGTATTTTTAGAGCATCGGGTGATGTTGCTCTTGAGAGAGCGACGTATAATTGGCCATGGCTAAAAACGGGTTGTGGTAGGTAGATACTGATTTTGTTTAATGATTGACCTTGGCTTTTGTTAATAGTCATTGCATAGCATAGCTTGATTGGGAATTGTTTTCTTTTGAAGATGAATGGTTTTTCTTTGTTGTTGTTGGAAATACATATTCTGGGTATATAAAGTTTGTGGCTTATTTCTGTGCCTGTTATTACCCGTTCTTCGATCAATCTAGGTAGGAGCTGAGTTATCATAAGTCGTGTTCCGTTGCATAATCCTTTTTTTGGTTGATGTTTCTTAACAGAATTATGGGAGCGTTAACTTTCAGTTTTAATTCATGTGGTGGGAAGCCAGAAATATGAAGTGTATTAAGATACTCGGCTGGGTATAACGTTTCAAGATCTATATTGTTTTTAGTGTGTGGAACTGCGGTACATTGTTGGTGTGCCTGGTAACATATTTAGAATGACATCATTGATCAAGTCAGCTGTATGATTTTTGGGCAAACTATTGCTTTTTGTGCAAGATCTGAAGGGGTCGGTGATTTAAGGGTATGATCGTCGTATATAAACCGTACAAGTTTCAGAATAGTCTTTCTCATATGGGATGATGTATCTTTCTGGGATGTGAACGCTTTTTGAATCATCATTCTTTTCATCGTTAGGAAATCCACATAAGCCGTTGCCTATGTCTAACAATCAATTTGAGAAATCTGAGATTTCATTTGCTTTGTCTGGGCTGATGTTCGGACGGAGAACACGCATGTTTTGGGTAAGCCTAAAAATCTTGAATTTGCACCATAAATATGATCGAGGCAAGGAAGACGATATGATTTCTGACTTTGAAGCGTTTCGTTTAACAATAGGAAGGGTTTGTCTAAAATCACCGCCTAAAAGTATTGACTTTCCACCGAATGGATCTTTGTTGTTATTAAGTATATCTTTTAGCGTCCTATCTAGTGCTTCAAAGCACTTTCTATTACTCATAGGTGCTTCGTCCCATATGATCAGCGTTATTTCCACTAACAGTTGAGACAATTGAGTGTTTTTGCTGATATTGCAATTCGAGTTATCAGTAAGGTCGATTGGTATTTTGAATCGTGAATGCGCCGTCCGACCAGATGGGAGAAGTAGTGAGGCAATGCCGGATGCTGCAACTGTAAGCACTACTTTTCCCTGGGATCGTAGGTAACTGGTTAATGTAGTCCACAAGAACGTCTTTCCGGTACCTCCATGTCCATACACAAATGCTAGTACTTGATTGTTTGCCTCTAAAGATGTAGTTACGTAGTCATAGACCTCTCGTTGTTGTGGGTGCAAACTTTGTATGTAGAAAATGTGCTGTTGTGCAAGCTCTTCTCGATCATAATTCTTTTCTTCCATAAGTAGCCTGTTTTGCAGACTACGAATTAATATTTCATTAGGCAAAGGAAGACCATACTTCTTAAGAGATGAGTCAGTCGAGTATGAATTAAATATGAATTCAAGCTCATACAAGACGTATTGGCGCAATGTTTCTTCTGGAACACAATCGTGTGTTTCAACAGCAAAGGTTTCGGTATTTCTAGTGAAGTCTTCGGCCATTGACGTCCATTGATTCTCCCACAATCTAACCGGATTCGACACCTCACAATGAAGTAATATGTGGGCAAAAAGCATGCGTAGTTCTTTAGGTGTCGCCCATGATCTAGCTTCATCAAAAGCGAGTGACCATTCATTGTCGTCCACAAGCAAGCCCAATTTTTCACATGCTGCTCTGTAAGTGTTGCATATGGTTCCGTTGACGGTTCGTACATCGGTAAAGGATGTACATCCAACTTGGTGATTCAGTAGCATGCAAAGGTAGAAAGTTTCACCACAGGAAGGATGTATGTACACAAGTCTGCCGATGGTTGTTACTGATTTGTCTAAGCGCCGTATCCAACATTTTCCATTTGCATACTATCTAAATTCAGATAGATAATCGATGTACCGAAGATGACGACCACTGGTATCATGTTCATTATTCGCAAACCATTCTGTTAGTGTGGTGCGCCTGGCTAACGGGTAGTTGACAATACTTTCTAGCTGTTGTTGGTCTCTGAAATTGACAATCTGCATGTTTTCGAGGTGCACAACTAATGTTTGAACTGCGGGGTATCTATGGTGTATAGGGAAATTTAGTATTCTCCAGGAAGCTTCATGAGGGAAAATGTACCTACCATCAACAAAGTTATCTATTTCGTTGACATTAGATGGCGTGGAACTCTGTGTGGGCTGAGCATATGGGTCACTTTGTGTTACTTTAAAACGAACACGGTCAGTACCTTTAGATATATATTTGAATAAATATTTAATCAACATGTTTCCGCGCAAAATTCTACATTAATATGAGCATTAAAATGCAAGCAAAGTTGTTGTTGTAAGGGACAACATAAGCTTTATCAAGATCAACACCATTTTTTTTACACAAAACCCGTTGACAGGCCTCTTATAGTGTACATATCCGTTCTTGTCAAATATGGTTCTAGGCTGATAACTCCTTGGGAAGCTTTTAGAACATGTCCCCCATTTCATGCATACTGCGTTAGGTTTTGCTAACCCACAAGGCCCATGCATCATTGACTCTGCAACAATTTTGTATAGCGTAGGTTCAATGTTAGGATCTGGAACAACTGCGGAAATGTGACGATCAAGATCCTCGGGAAAAATAATCTTATCCGCCAGGGAAACCCAAATAAGCATGTGGCAAGCCTCGTTTCTGAAACTCAATCGTGTATAGATCTGAAGGAGAACACTTATATGAGTGTGAGTTTGCGTTTTAACGCACATATTTTATCGTCTCAGATAAGAAGGTAAATTAGATGACAGAATCTTACCGGCAATTACTGCACCAAAAGGTTGTGTACGTTTGAGATACAAACGGAAAGCCTCAACCTTTAATTGAAAGATTCTGCAAATAATGTCAGGTCGGTCTTGCGGCTTCAGATGCGGAAACTGATTCATGAAGCGAACAATTTCTGGCCACTTGACGTTGCAGGTAAAGGTTATGAAATATTGAGGATTTCCGTACACACGACATATCGCCAACGCTTCGTGGTAGTGTTTGTACATATATCTTGGACCACAGGTAAAAGATGACGGTAGTATTGTGACACCCCGTCAAATATTTTATTATCCGTACGTCATTAAACTATAGTTATATCAAAACATTCATGATAGGCTTACGTATCATTATATTATCATGTGCATCAAAAAGTTCACGTCATAGTATGTATTCTATCGGTAAATCAGTAGAGGATTACCGGGTCACACTAGTCACGCACACACATGAACATTGGCAACAAAATAATTAATACCGGAATAGTATTAAAGAAAGAAATAATATATGTTTATTGTATATTCTTATACGAAACTTAAAACAATATTTACGTTCGATTTATATATGTTTATTGTAGGAAACAATGTTTCGTAAATTCTGTTCGATATATATATATATATTTTATATACGGGTACGGGTAAATGTTTCACACTCTAGTGGGTTAGCGTCTTTTTATTTTAAAAGGGCAAATATTTCCGACTTGCGTTTATATACGTACCTACACGAATCAAACAACGAATCGACACCACCGACATCGCACCGCCACCCCCACCGGTATCCGACCACCACTTGGACGTTGGACCCCACCTCTGCCCCTACCAGTTTTCAAACAAAACAAACGTACGCACACGCTCACTTTTACTTGAATTATTTAACTAGCAATGCCCTCACCCAATTGTTTAGTTCTAGCACCAAAAGAATGAAATATTATTTTATCAAGTAAAAGGCACAAAAGTCATTGAACAAGATATTAACAAAGCACATCCATTGTTTCCTTTCCTTGTCGTCACCCAATCCATACCCATTTTACCTTTCAAAACACTTAATCACAATCCACCACATATTTATATATTACAAGATCATGCATGCCCCATACTATAAATTTTCTTTTAACCAATCCCATAGTCAAACACAAAACACTCAATCAACATACACACTCTCTCGGCCCTCTCGTTTAGACGAACCACACACTCACATACATACAGCCTCTCAAGTTTAAGCAAGTTCAAGGGAGTCCCAAGTTGTTTTTTTTGTCAAGATCTCAAGTTCATAATTCTCTTCTTTCTTAATTCCTATCATCACCCTAGTGTACTACGTAAGTGACAATCTTCCTAAATCTACATTATTTTCAAGATACTAAGATGCTTCTTGTATTTACCGTACTTAAGGGAGTTCACCCAAGTAGTTACTATTGTCTAAATATACTGACAAAAGATAAATAAAATAAAATAAAATAAAATATGATATGATACTCACATATTGGTAAACTTGTTTAGTTATAAAAGTGCATATTAACAACTTATCAAACAAGTAAAGGCTGGACAACTCCAAATAGTAGAAATTATGAACATTTGTATAAACATGAATATTTTTTTAACACTAATTAAATATGTCTTAGTATTCTATTAGAAATGGAGTATGACTTTTAATATAAGTTCAAAACTGAAAGTATATGTCAAATTATATTCCTTGAAACATAAAGGTTTCTAATTTGTTGTTGACTTAATTTTATGTAGACAAACTATATATATTTTGGTTGTAATACAAAACCAAATTTATTAAGTGTGGGGTCCTCAAGGTTATTTTTGAGAAAATATAACCAGTACCATTTTCACATAACTACATGTCATATTTTTAACACAATAGTCTTTAATAATATATATATATATATATATATATATATATATATATATATATATATATATATATATATTTATCGTATGTAACAAGTTATGACTCGAAACTTGAACAAGATATGTTATTTTTTTAACCAGGCCCAAATTTGATGCAAAATATTTAAGAACTAGCGCGTAGATTTTGACGTATACTTTATTTATATCTATTTTGTATAGATATATATATTATTTTGGGAAAACGCCACATATCACCAACGGGTTGTCGAATCACATTTAAGTTGACAAACTGTTGAAAACACATTTAACTAGTTGGGTGAAACACGGTCAACAAACACTTATGTGTCGGAAATGAAACATTAGACTTAAATTGTCCTTGCACGTTGTAGGGCACTCGTAGATTGGGACATGGAATTTTATATTATCTAGCTCATTTGAGAATCAGGTGAGTCTCACGGCCCCTTTTTATATAGACTGTTTTGAAACTTTTTTTTTGGGGGGGGGGGGGGGAATGCATGGAGAAACACATGTTCGGTAACGAGTAGAAACGCGGTCTCATTTTGTTACATGGGTTGGAAACAATAATGCACCCAAAGTCCCCTAGAATCTATGATCATTAACTATTGTAGACGTGGCCAATGTGAATAGTACTATTCGGGATTAACACACCCCACCCGTAGTTAGTCGCACTAACTTAGATTGGAGGTCTAGCGGGTGATATTTGTCCAACAGATGACTTCGATATTTTCGCATTAGAACATCAAGAGGGGCGCTCATAGAAACGCTGTTAGGTCTTGATAATAGAGCTCATGGTAACTGTTTGAGAAATTGGTTGACTCGTTGTCCAAGAAACACGTATTTTAGATGTCATATAAACCTGTGAAACTCACCAACAATTTTTTTTGACGTTTTTATACATGCATTCTCAGGTAATTGAAGCATTGGAAACACATATAAAGTTACACGCATGTAGAGGCATTTTGTTGAAGTATTTATCGTATAATCTATAGACAATGACTATGATCCATGACGTCATCACGCCCTCGCTTTTCCGCCGTCGGTGGGGGTGTGACAAGTATTATACGTTTGCCAACACTATGCCCCTCGGTGTCTCCTTTAGCCATAGCATCATATACTCCTTGCAAAAACTCGCTTCTAAACAAATTCTGATTTGAGCGGATGTAATCAAGTCGGCTTTGCTCAATACAAATATAAGCATCTACCAAATACTGCTGATAAAGACGACCGCTTCTCAAAATTACTGAATAGCAATAATGTTTATCGTGTATGATATAGCTATAGTACATGTACATTGTCAGGTTCTTATTTGTAGTATCACCATTAAATGTAAGACGCATTTCAGGAGACCAGCCACGTTCACCGTAAACGAACAGTAGTGGATACTGTAACGGCATGTACAAGCTGTTTAGCTTATTTATACGCTGTGGATGACTATCTCTTTGGTATACAACAATATCAAAATCGTTAGCACCCGATACGGTTTCATGTACAATTGCCCCTATAGTTTTAGTTTTAGGTGCAGGATTATCGTATGACGGTTGCGTAACAGAATTGTAAAGGCATACATGAAAATCAGGAACGTTGTTCGAAGAACAAAGATCCCGAGCAGTACGAAACAACTTCACTAATTCATTGTGATCATCCAAAATGCGAACTATGGATCGTATTATGTGCTCCTTCAGGTCACCGTCTTCGCGTTGATTAAATTGCCCCAGTTTGTTGCGTGTCTAATTGGCGGTATCGTAAACATACATCTGCAAAAATCTTGGAGGCTGATCATTATCCGGACACATATTGCCTAACCAATGGGAAATTTGACCTTGCACCCTAAAGACATATGGGGCCGAACCGCTATTTACTGAACGGTCGACCTTCGCACCAAATGAAGTCATTGAAAACATTGAGTTGTAGGTGCGTACGTTTTCAAGATAATTTTGTTGCTCAATAAGGTTTTTCATTTGTATTGGTGGGTCAGAACGAAGGGGCAAACGGACACGACCACCTTTACAACACTGATTATACCTAGGCCTTCTACTAAGCGGGCCCGAACTAAGCCGTTCTGCATTCCAGAAAAGAGCACCACAAAACTCACACGACAAAGTACAGTCTCCCAGATCATTAAAGGACAAACTGGCTGAAGTCGACGCGGATAAAGAAACGCAAGGGTTAGACGGATTACGCAGAAAGTTACGTGCATAAGTAAACAAAGACGAAGTCAGGTTGACTGCACCTAAACCCAAAACACAAGTCAAACGACCACTGCCCGTCTCATTTATGGTTTCCGGGTCAGGCGCATCAATTGGATGCACATCAGAAACTGATGACGAACGTCGTCTTTTTGCACAAAACGGATGTTGGTTAACATTATTACTATTAGATGGGGCTGACATGAGTAACTTAAGAATATATACACTAAGATGAATATATAAAAACTTTAAACAAACTACTATTGTTAATGAGCTGCTTTTAATTATCAGTAGCTAAGCGCATACAGAATATGTACGTACGAAAAAACATTCGATACCTTTACATGCAGGGACTGAAAGCCTCAGCAAATCCAAACTGAGCTCGAAGCCTACAAAACATCAAACAATAAATATTTGAGTTATAAATTAGAAACGAACTAAACTTTTCCGGTACCGGCACTAGAAAAGTTGGCAAAATATATCCAATAAAATATCAAACTAAAACTTCGAACAACAAAATCTTTAATAAACAATCGGGTTATTGGTATGCAATATATTCAAAATAAAAAATTAAAACAAACCGGAAAGCCCGGCACCAGACACCTCAGCTTTAAGGGCAGGTAAAAGGAATTTTCATATTTTGTTCACTCCCTGTTATATTTTGCAAAAATATTTAAACTTTTGTTAACTCCCAGCTATCTTTTGCAAAAATATTAAAAGTTTTCTTCATATTTTTGCAAAATTCAAGTCCAATTTTATGCAAAATAAAATTAATTAATTAATAAACTTAAGTTTCTTGATTTTTATAAAATTTCTTAATTTTGTTGATTTGTGTAGGTATCGGGGAAAAAACATCTACATTCACAAAAGGTTTAACAACGTCTACATATAAATAGAAATCGGAAAAGTCCGGCAGATAGACACCAAACCGAACTTTTTCGATAAAGCGAATTTTTTCGATACGTAAACATCAAAGTAGACATATGACCGGTCCAATTAAGTGCAGTCGTTTGGTGCAGGTTTAGATTAACTGATTAACATGTACAGGATTTGTTAGGGTACTGCATGCTTATCATTGCAGAATTTTCTAAACCGTAGACCCGGTTCAGAACCACCAAACTGCAACCAAACCGAGCTATATTGGGAAGCCCTTGTCGAAACAACGAATTTAACCTAAAAAGTTGCACTTGGGAAAATATATCCCATCTACCGGAACTGGAAAACTTTTCTAAACTTTGAACAATCAAATGCAAAAAGGACTGAACCAGCAAAAGTTTATTTTTCGTTAAAGCGAGCTTCTTCGGTATACAAAACTCAAAACATAACTGCAATAGTTAAAAAAACAGCATCTACATTCATAAAAAGTTTAAGAACATTAAGGTATCAAGCATAAACCGGAAAATCAATGTTTTTTGATACGTAAACCTCAAAATACACCTAAAATACTAAAAAAAAAACAGTTACAGTCATAAAAAATTGGCCCAGTATGGAACCACTAAACTGCAACCAAACCGAGCTTCATAGGAAAGCCCTTGTCAAAACAACGAATTTAACACACTTGGGTAAATATATCCCATCTACCGTAACCAGAAAACTTACGATTTTGAAACCGAAAACCAAACATAGCAACCTAAAACTATACCTGGAACCTCATATTAGACCTAACTTACTAAAAAAATTCCAAATACAAACATATAAATAGAAAAAAACATAACATAAGAACGGAAAACCCAGAAAGCACGATTCCGGAACCGAAAAACAAACATAGAAACCTAAAATTAGAACTGGAACCTCAGATTAGACCTAATTTACTAACAAAAAACCCACAATCATAAAAACTAAACACGACTTCCAAATTCAATAAAAGTGAAACAACAATAAGCAATTAAACAGGTACCATAAAGAGCAGAGGAATTCATACCAGATAAAAAAAGAAGCGATGACTGATAGCACTATGTAGACAACTTAATAACATGCAAGATAGATGAAACTAAAAGTAGATGAAATACTACCAAGAAGCAGGCTGTAAAAACACGTGTAACAAAGCAATATACAACAGATGGCCCACTAACAAAACATAACTGGTTTAAAAAAAATAAAAAACCTAAAGCATGTTTCGAACCCTCGCCTGTGAAACCATAGATAGTTAGAAGAAGTACTAACACCAGCTGAACAACAAAATCAATTGATTAATATCCTAACAAATAATTGTTATATACAGAAATCAAAACAGAATCAAAACAAAGGTACCTATTTGTGGCACCGACATCTTGACTTTAATATATATAGATAATGCTTTATGTTGCATTTTATGAATTCATATCGCTTTTGGTGAGCTCTTACTAAAAAATTTCTGTCATCAATTAGCTAGTAATTTTAAAGTTGAAGCAAAACTTATAATCTACCGTTCATTCAGAAAGTAATTATATAAAGCTTTTAAAAGTGAAGTAGTTTAGAAAGTAATAATATAAAGCTTTTAAAAGTGAAGTAGTTTATGTGTGAACAAAAAGACAATCGATCAGACCACCGTATCTGGTTCATAAATTATTCATATCTTATCTGTTTAGTTCATTTATATCCGTCCACCAATGATTGATCAGATAGATAGGGTGAATATGTCTAATAAGTTCATATGATTATTGTCATCTTTTTGAACCAATCACACATGTATTACATAACACACTTTTTAGGCATGCACATACACACATTTTTGTTGCCATCTTTCATCATTGTTCAATGCCGTTCACCACCTTAGTCCACCTTTGTGCGGACCATCCTCTTTATTAGTGGCGAAGCTTGG